>NC_057803.1:159682306-159690319 GCF_018294505.1 Triticum aestivum | reverse complement strand
CCCACCAACCCATGGAACTACGGACGCGCCACAACGTCGCCGGCATCGCCGTTTCCATCGCCGGCCACCGAGGATCTTCACCGTCAATTCGCCACCATCGTCGCGTCCCCGAGCCGGCTAACCATCCCTACGGCACCGCTGTGAGCTCCTATGCCTCCCCTCCCTCTTTCCCCCTTCGATTGCGCCCTATAGCCTCGATTCCACCGGAGCCGCGAGCTCGGCTCCGCCGGCGATGTCGCCGCCGTCACTGCAGACAGCAAGGCTCGAAACCGAGCACGGCACCGTGCCCCTAGCATCCTCAGGAGCTCGGCGAGCCCCTTAACCATCCCTCCCGTCCTCTGTGGCCTCGCCCCGCTCGAACCCGAAGCTCCGGCCGCCGCCGCAAGCCCCACTCCGGCGAGCGCTGACCACCCCGCGTCCTTCCGTCGCCTTCTCCGGATGCGCACGAGCGCTAGGAACCCACAGAGCCTCTCCGCGCGGCGTTTGGACGCCGGAGCAAGAAACCCGAGGGTCTCCGCCGTCTCGGCCTCGCCGGCGTCAAGCCGCCGGCGGGTTAGGCCCTGCTGACCAGGGGTTTGACCCCCCCCTGGGTCGATGACAGGTGGGGCCAGCCCCCCTGTCAAATAGTTTAGCTTATTTTAATTTAATTACCCCCTGCTGACACTGACATGTGGGCCCTAGTGCCCCAAATCTTTAATTAAGCTAAATTAAACCCCCGGTTTAACCCGTGTCACTGACGTGTGGACCCCACACGTCAGGTTTGACCTGGACCGCCCTGTTGACCTGATGACGTCAGGGTGAGGTCATGCTGACGTTATAATTCATTTTCTGGAATTTTTTTAATTCTAAATATTCAGGAAATTCCAGAAAATAGCTTAAACTTCAATAAATCATAGAAAATTAACCGTAACTCCGAATTAAATAATTTATATATGAAAAATTATCAGAAAAATTCAAGGAATCCATCTGTACCGTTTTCATGCATGTTAGAACAACTTATAGCTGCTGTTTAGCATAAATCAATTAAATGACATTTAAATAATCACATATGGAGTTTGAATTTGAATCTTGTATTCAAACCAACTTCATTTAATCTGTTGCTAGTTGCATTAGCCCAAAACACATTCATTTTGCCATGTCATGATCATGCATCATATTGTGCATTGCATTGATTGTGTTCCCTTCTGTGTTGCCGGTATTTATCCCCCCCCTCGATAGACGTGATACCGAGGATGTGATCGTTGACACTGATGAAGACTCAATGTTATCTTCAGAAGTGCCAGGCAAGCAAAACCCCCTTGTTCATTCCGATACAATCCTACTCTCTCGCTCCTGCTCTCTTTTACTGCATTAGGACAACACCGATTCATCTGTTACTTGCTGCGGTAGCTGAACCCCTTTATCCTCTGCATGACCTGTCATTGCCACAGTAAATAGATGAAACCCACTAGCATGAGTAGGAGTTGTTTGAGCCCTGTTGTGCCTACTCATTCATGCTTGTTTGTCATGCCTGCTACTGCTTAGAGTTGAGTCAGGTCTGATTCATCGGGGATGAATCAGAGGTGTGTGAACATGTCCTACTGTGTGTGAGCTAAGTGTGTGAACACGATTTGGTAAAGGTAGCGGTGAGAGGCCATGTAGGAGTACATGGTGGGTTGTCTCATTGCAGCCGTCCTCAGGAACTGAGTTCTGTGTTTGTGATCCATGATTAAGCTACTACCACGCATTGGGCCCGAAACCAATGGACCCTCTCGGCTTCTTGATCACCCTTGTCCTCTGTCCAGGAGTTGCAAGTAGTTTCTGGTGTTTGTAGTATGCTGGAGGCCGTGCGCAGCGCTGACCGTAGGGGTGGGCTGTGATGCGGTAGGCATGTGGCACGGTGTACCGGGCGCCCGTTTGGTGTCTCGGGAACCCTGTTCACATCGTTTGGGGCTGTGAGCGAAACTCCGGCCGGATCTCCTCATGGATGGAACCCGAATAGGCGATAAACCTGGACTAGAGACTTGAGTGTTTAGGCAGGCCGTGGCCGACACCCACGTTGGGCTTCCGCTTGAAGGTTGTCGAGTACATGTCGTGTAAACGGCGGTAAGTGGTGAGAGCGTGTGTGAAGAAGTACACCCCTGCAGGGTTAACATCATCTATTCGAATAGCCGTGTCCGCGGAAAAGGGACTTCTGGGTTGCTTATATCAGTTCATAGACAAGTGAAAGTGGATACTCTAAAATACGCAAGATAAGCGTGAGTGCTATGGATGGCGTTCTCGTAGGGAGACGGGAGCGGATCCATAGTGGTGTATTGATATGGTGAATATGTGGACTCGTGTGCGCCACCTCAAAAGAGTCGCTTGCAGTCGTAGTTTAGGATAGCCACCGAGTCAAAGCTGGCTTGCTGCAGTTAAACCCCACCATCCCCTTTGTTGATAATGATGCATATGTAGTTAGTTCTGATGTAAGTCTTGCTGGGTACATTTGTACTCACGTTTGCCTATTTTATGTTTTTGCAGAGAGACTTCGGTCTCACTAGTAGTTCCGCGTGGACTTCGACGTTTAGCTTGTTACCTCAGCTACGATCTTGTGCCCTCGGCAGGATCTGGTAGATAGTCAGGCTTCTCAGCCTTTTTCATTTATAGATGTCTGTACCCAGACATGATAGCTTCCGCTTGTGCTTTGACTTGTATGCTCTGAGTGTTGGGTCATGAGACCCATGTTTGTAATATCTCGCTCCTCGGAGCCTATTGATTAAATACTTGAGTCGTAGAGTCATGTTGTGATGCCATGTTGTATTTGCACATATCGAGCATATTGTGTGTATGTTATTGAAATGCTTGGTATGTGTGGGATCTGACCATCTAGTTGTTTATCTTTAGTAGCCTCTCTTACCGGGAAATGTCTCCTAGTGTTTCCACTGAGCCATGGTAGCTTGCTACTGCTCCGGAACACTTAGGCTGGCCGGCATGTGTCCTTCTTCGTTCCTGTGTCTGTCCCTTCGGGGAAATGTCACGCTTTGAGTACCGGAGTCCTGTTAGCCCGCTACAGCCCGGTTTACCGGAGTCCTGCTAGCCCAGTGCTACAGCCCGGACCCACTTGCTGATGACCGACACGTTCGAAGCTGGGTCATGGGTGCCTATCCCTGTAAGTCTGTGCCACTTTGGGTTTACGACTAGTCATGTCAGCCCGGGCTCCTTATCATATGGATGCTAGCGACACTATCATATACGTGAGCCAAAAGGCGCAAACGGTCCCGGGCAAAGGTAAGGCGACACCCGTGGGGATACAGTGCGTGAGGCCGCAAAGTGATATGAGGTGTTACCGGCTAGATCAATGTGACATCGAGTCGGGGTCCTGACAGCGTTGGTATCAGAGCTTGACTGCCTGTAGGATTACCAAGCCAAACTGGTCGAAGTTGAGTCTAGAAATTCTTAGTTATATATAAGGGAATTGATTGTGGGATGGAACGTAAGACTCTTTTTACTCCTCATGCCTCATGGATTTCTGATCTGAGTCATCATCTTCTTTCCTACGGGGTTAAGAACTAGGCTATCTCTTCTTTCTATTAGGATCACGTGTTACTAATCAGTGGACTTATAAGATTGTTGGATTTAAGTCTCAGTTCAGTTCCTACTACTTCCGTATGTTAATTGTTGATCTCGAAACCTTGATGTTGTGCTTCTGAGTGGTTATGCCACCATTTTTGTGAATGTCTCAAATCTTTTCTGAGCATTTACAGCCGTTATGCTGTCCGAGTCATTCCAGGTTTCTAAATAGTCTGATGCATTTGCAAAATCCTTTCCCTCTGGTTTCGATGTTCCTTTATGCCAGCTCAATCACACTAATTGTTGAGTTGAGGTATTCTATTGCCTTGACCTTATGTTGGAGTTACTATTATGACCCTAGGTGTCTCAGGGGATCATCTAGTAGTCTAGCCATGATTTATGTTCCAGTGTGATGACTCTGGCCGTCATTATCGAAAGCATCCCGTGATGCCATTTAGTAGTAGGTATTCTATCCCTGGGTTTTGAACCCGAGATTCGCCCTACTTGCTTCATGTTGATAGTTTTGCTCGTTCCTTTAGGTTATTAGTAACCTTTGCATTAGTCCTCGATGTTCGTGGTATTCCTTTCTTCCAAATACTATGAACCGCTTATGGCAGATGTTCCTCGCTGATCGAAAGATCACAATCAGAGTGCTCTCGATGGGTTCTCGATTCTACATTGTGACTCTGCCAGTTCTACCTTTCTGCATGGGTTATCCGGAAGAAATATGTGGAATTCGTTCGACATGCTAAACCATGCATCCACAACTCAGAAAATCGTATGTTCCTTTGAGTTGTCCCTCTTTAGTTGTCTTCTGACCCTCGTCTATCAATTGATAGTCAAGAGTATGCGTGCATTCGTTCGTCGATGCCTATTACCCTTGTGGTCCGCCAAGCCATTCTATTTCAGAATGAATAGGAGAAACAAACTCCAGTACCTCATCCATATTTAGGATTGGGTCAAAGTAGTTGTGTTCCGCAGATCAAGTTACAATCCAGCTTCTGGTCTGCTCTACCCTGAAGTATTACCTTCTTTATGACAGGAATTTCATGAGAATTGCACCACCTTTTGTGAATTCTTGACATAGTGATACTTCTCGCCATCCTTTTTCATTCCTCGGTTCCGTGTTGTTGCAGCCAGAGTACCGACAAATGAATTGTGATGTGTGAAATCAATACTCCCAGCAACCTCGTTGCTTGGTAGTTAAAGGACAATAATTTCATTCTTAGTGTGTTGTTTACTGAATCATCATTCTAAGATTGATCGTGCTACCTGGTCCATTCTCCTGGTTCACTCCTCGATCGATGAGTTAGGATTATTTCAAATCCTTGCTCTATTGATCATATCGTCTTGCCCTGAAAAGCAAGATTGTTCTCGAGCTTAGTAACATACCGGTGGTTCGTGATTTTCTGAATATCTTCTCAGAAGTATTACCAGGTTGTCACCTGACCGGTATGTTGAGTTCGTGATCAAGTTGGTTTATTCCTGTAAACCACCCCTTCTCCAAGAATCCGTGTTGGATACCCTGAGCTAGTTGGATAAGCTAAACAACAACTTGGAGAGCTGGAAGATAAAAGCTTGTCCGACTTAGTTCATGTTAAGGGATATCTTTTTGTGTGTGTGTGTGTGTGTGTGTGTGAAGAAAGATGATATCTTCATCAATTGGTCCTTGTGAACAATTGTTGGATCTATTGTCTTACCCAAACCTTTGATTGAGTATGGGCTATCATCCAATCAGACCAGAACCAACGATATTCGTAATGTTGTCTTACTCGTGGTTGATTCCTCGAGCATACACCATTATATCTTTTGGGTCTGACCAATGCTATCACTTGTTTGCTTAACTATGGAATTCCTTTTAAAAGGAAACCCAGATGAATTGTTGTTGTGCCCAATGACAACATCCTTGTCTTCTCCATAATTTTGCTGAACATTAAGCTAGTGTTGGAAATTTTTGAAAGCATTTGTTCATGCTAGCTCATGAAGCATATGTTTGGATGAAGGTAGTGACTTCCTTTAATTCATGTGCATCTGATGAAAGTTGCCGCCGTGAATTTGAGAGAGTTAGTTTTGCTTCCTCTGGAATCATCCCAAGTCAGTCATGCATATGTGCGAAGTATTCTATGGTTTGGAGACTTGCAACCTTCATTCCATATGTGTTCCGAGCACACCAGGCCACTGATTGATTTGTTCAAGGAGAAGAAGTTTCTTCTTAAGAGCATGCCTTATGCAAGGACTTCAATATCCTCGATTATGGTTCCCCTCCTGAACTCGGTAGTGTTTTATTATAAGACTACTTTGTGGTCATGCTTGTCTGGGACAACGTGTTCACATGTTTGTAGCAGAACCAGCTCATGTTTTGGAGCTTGCTATCGTAGTTCATTCCCCGAGAATCTCGCAACGTCATCTCGTCGATTCGTGTTGCAAACTTCCGTTTTTCTTCCTGGACTCGATGAGTCTGGAATATCCTGACACCAACCAGATCTGAATCTCAGGCAGATATGATGGTTGGAATATTTCCCAAGAATTATAATATTGGTCGCGCGAAAACCGGTAAAGTGGATGTCGTGGCCAACACACCCAGCCGGAAGACCTGTTATTATAATATCTTGATTGAGGAAGTTGGCCACCTCCCCATATGGATTTCGTAGGATTTACTCCCTAGTTGCCCCTATGGATTTTTGTGTTCCCGAAGTCCGACCTTTACTTGATGTTCTAGATACCAAACCATTTCAATGAATGGGATACGCTAGCACATCAAGGAGAACATTAGAAGCGGAGTGCTAAATGTCTCTCGGTCGATCATCCAGATTTTATTTCCTTGGCCCCGCCAAGGGTGAAATCTGAGAAGGTGTTATCTTTCTTTGCATCTGCATCATCCATCATCATTCATCATGGTAGCAAGTTGTGTTGCCAGGATCCTTGACACGGGTATTGGTAGAATCTTGATGATTGTGGAAATGCTCAAGTTCTTGAGAGCACGCACAAGCGCTACGTGTTATCATCGACGCTAACTGGGATTCCTCTCAGTTTCCTCGGCAATGCTATGACCTTTTCAAACAGTGAATTCACTCTCTATTGTTGGGTTCTTCCCCAGTTACCAGAATCATTCCCAGCATTTGCATTTTGTTCCCAGTTTGCACCGCCAATGTGCCATTCTACCATGTGTCTCTTCCATTTCCGGTGATAAGCAAATTCATCCATTGCGTTGTCTTCAACAAGGTAATCCACATCATCCAAGTCCGAGTATGCCATTCTACCGACCCCCGCCAATCGATTGCTGAGATTTGCCTTAGGCTGATATAGAGAGTCTCAATGATCTCTATATCAAAGGTAATTCTTTTTGCCACTTAAGGAAATAATCTACGAATCACCCTCCTCCAGGATGTTTCGTCGTGGTATCATGGCAATTCAACTCCTCGCTATGTTGACAACCGATCACCACATTCTTAAGTCTGGAATTGTTGTCTACCTAGTGAACCTTTGTCATCTGCTTCACTCCAATTCCTATGGATGTGTACTTCGTCTCTCAGCTCGAGAGATGTTGTTATGTCTCATTCCGTGGGTTAATCCTGAGTTGTTCGACCTTCGAGAAGAACAATTCTTTTAGGGTCTTTCCCTTTCCTCTGGTTGTCATGATAGTTGAAGTTCTCAAGGCAAGACTTCAAGACAATGATGGTGAATGAATCAACGTTCAATTGAAGTGCACCCTGGATCATGAAGATTATACTAGTTTGCGTTTTCCCTTCATCCTACCCTACGCTTGAATCTCGAGACGAGATTCTTGTTTAGTGGGGGTGAGTTGTCACATCCCTAGTTCTGGCAATGCCTAGTGCATGCATTAGAGTGTTGCTTCATGTTTAAATTTCATTTAAACCTGAAATGGGGATTGACTAAACCCTAGCACCAAATGAATTCAACTAGGGTCAAAATAAAATCTTTTTCATTAAACCCAAAATGCCCTCTAGAAATGTTCAACATTTCTGGTTTGAGGTGAAAGCATCTACCAAAAATGATTTATATTTTTGCAGGACATATTGGGCTCTGAATTAAATCATACTCTATTTGCATTTGGGCATCTAAATGCTAGTTAATATCTTAAATGCCCAAATAATACTAAAAATAAGTGTGGGCTGTTGGAAATAATCTAAACAGAGCCCCTGATTATTTTCTGGATTTTTAGAGATGCCTAAGTATTTTTAATAAAGCCTCACAGTTGCAGAAATAATAGAAAACAGAACAGGATTAAATAAAAAGAACAGAAACTTACCTGGACCTACCTGTCCAGCCCAGCCGGCCCAGCTTCCCCCCCCCCACCTGGCCGGCCCAGCCCACCAGCGCCCTCCCTGTCGTCTTCCTCCTTGGGACAGTAGGACAGGGGCGTGTGGCCGCGGCGCGCACGCACGCGCAACGCCACCTCCTGCCTGCCTGCTGCCACTCCGACGCCGCTACGGATGCCACGACCCCCCCTGGAACCCCCTC
>NC_057803.1:159640325-159681587 GCF_018294505.1 Triticum aestivum | reverse complement strand
CGAGAGCTCCGTCACGACATCCTCGACCTCCCCACCAAGCCATGGAACTACGGACGCGCCACAACGTCGCCGGCATCGCCGTTTCCATCGCCGGCCACCGAGGATCTTCACCGTCAATTCGCCACCATCGTCGCGTCCCCGAGCCGGCTAACCATCCCTACGGCACCGATGTGAGCTCCTACGCCTCCCCTCCCTCTTTCCCCCTTCGATTGCGCCCTATAGCCTCGATTCCACCGGAGCCGCGAGCTCGGCTCCGCCGGCGATGTCGCTGCCGTCACTGCAGACAGCAAGGCTTGAAACCGAGCACGGCACCGTGCCCCTAGCATCCTCAGGAGCTCGGCGAGCCCCTTAACCATCCCTCCCGTCCTCTGTGGCCTCGCCCCGCTCGAACCCGAAGCTCCGGCCGCCGCCGCAAGCCCCACTCCGGCGAGCGCTGACCACCCCGCATCCTTCCGTCGCCTTCTCCGGATGCGCACGAGCGCTAGGAACCCACAGAGCCTCTCCGCGTGGCGTTTGGACGCCGGAGCAAGAAACCCGAGGGTCTCCGCCGTCTCGGCCTCGCCGGCGTCAAGCCGCCGGCGGGTTAGGCCCTGCTGACCAGGGGTTTGACCCCCCCTGGGTCGATGACAGGTGGGCCAGCCCCCCTGTCAAATAGTTTAGCTTATTTTAATTTAATTACCCCCTGCTGACACTGACATGTGGGCCCTAGTGCCCCAAATCTTTAATTAAGCTAAATTAAACCCCCGGTTTAACCTGTGTCACTGACGTGTGGACCCCACACGTCAGGTTTGACCTGGACCGCCCTGTTGACCTGATGACGTCAGGGTGAGGTCATGCTGACGTTATAATTCATTTTCTGGAATTTTTTTAATTCTAAATATTCAGGAAATTCCAGAAAATAGCTAAAACTTCAATAAATCATAGAAAATTAACCGTAACTCCAAATTAAATAATTTATATATGAAAAATTATCAGAAAAATTCAAGGAATCCATCTGTAACATTTTCATGCATGTTAGAACAACTTATAGCTGCTGTTTAGCATAAATCAATTAAATGACATTTAAATAATCACATATGGAGTTTGAATTTGAATCTTGTATTCAAACCAACTTCATTTAATCTGTTGCTAGTTGCATTAGCCCAAAACACATTCATTTTGCCATGTCATGATCATGCATCATATTGTGCATTGCATTGATTGTGTTCCCTTCTGTGTTGCCGGTATTTATCCCCCCCCCCCCTCGATAGACGTGATACCGAGGATGTGATCGTTGACACTGATGAAGACTCAATGTTATCTTCAGAAGTGCCAGGCAAGCAAAACCCCCTTGTTCATTCCGATACAATCCTACTCTCTCGCTCCTGCTCTCTTTTACTGCATTAGGACAACACCGATTCATCTGTTACTTGCTGCGGTAGCTGAACCCCTTTATCCTCTGCATGACCTGTCATTGCCACAGTAAATAGATGAAACCCACTAGCATGAGTAGGAGTTGTTTGAGCCCTGTTGTGCCTACTCATTCATGCTTGTTTGTCATGCCTGCTACTGCTTAGAGTTGAGTCAGGTCTGATTCATCGGGGATGAATCAGAGGTGTGTGAACATGTCCTACTGTGTGTGAGCTAAGTGTGTGAACACGATTTGGTAAAGGTAGCGGTGAGAGGCCATGTAGGAGTACATGGTGGGTTGTCTCATTGCAGCCGTCCTCAGGAATTGAGTTCTGTGTTTGTGATCCATGATTCAGCTACTACCACGCATTGGGCCTGAAACCAATGGACCCTCTCGGCTTCTTGATCACCCTTGTCCTCTGTCCAGGAGTTGCAAGTAGTTTCTGGTGTTTGTAGTATGCTGGAGGCCGTGCGCAGCGCTGACCGTAGGGGTGGGCTGTGATGCGGTAGGCACGTGGCACGGTGTACCGGGCGCCCGTTTGGTGTCTCGGGAACCCTGTTCACATCGTTTGGGGCTGTGAGCGAAACTCCGGCCGGATCTCCTCATGGATGGAACCCGAATAGGCGATAAACCTGGACTAAAGACTTGAGTGTTTAGGCAGGCCGTGGCCGACACCCACGTTGGGCTTCCGCTTGAAGGTTGCCGAGTACATGTCGTGTAAACGGCGGTAAGTGGTGAGAGCGTGTGTGAAGAAGTACACCCCTGCAGGGTTAACATCATCTATTCGAATAGCCGTGTCCGCGGAAAAAGGACTTCTGGGTTGCTTATATCAGTTCATAGACAAGTGAAAGTGGATACTCTAAAATACGCAAGATAAGCGTGAGTGCTATGGATGGCGTTCTCGTAGGGAGACGGGAGCGGATCCATAGTGGTGTATTGATATGGTGAATATGTGGACTCGTGTGCGCCACCTCAAAAGAGTCGCTTGCAGTCGTAGTTTAGGATAGCCACCGAGTCAAAGCTGGCTTGCTGCAGTTAAACCCCACCATCCCCTTTGTTGATAATGATGCATATGTAGTTAGTTCTGATGTAAGTCTTGCTGGGTACATTTGTACTCACGTTTGCCTATTTTATGTTTTTGCAGAGAGACTTCGGTCTCACTAGTAGTTCCGCGTGGACTTCGACGTTTAGCTTGTTACCTCAGCTACGATCGTGTGCCCTCGGCAGGATCTGGTAGATAGTCAGGCTTCTCAGCCTTTTTCATTTATAGATGTCTGTACCCAGACATGATAGCTTCCGCTTGTGCTTTGACTTGTATGCTCTGAGTGTTGGGTCATGAGACCCATGTTTGTAATATCTCGCTCCTCGGAGCCTATTGATTAAATACTTGAGTCGTAGAGTCATGTTGTGATGCCATGTTGTATTTGCACATATCGAGCATATTGTGTGTATGTTATTGAAATGCTTGGTATGTGTGGGATCTGACCATCTAGTTGTTTATCTTTAGTAGCCTCTCTTACCGGGAAATGTCTCCTAGTGTTTCCACTGAGCCATGGTAGCTTGCTACTGCTCCGGAACACTTAGGCTGACCGGCATGTGTCCTTCTTCGTTCCTGTGTCTGTCCCTTCGGGGAAATGTCACGCTTTGAGTACCGGAGTCCTGTTAGCCCGCTACAGCCCGGTTTACCGGAGTCCTGCTAGCCCAGTGCTACAGCCCGGACCCACTTGCTGATGACCGACACGTTCGAAGCTGGGTCATGGATGCCTGTCCCTGTAAGTCTGTGCCACTTTGGGTTTACGACTAGTCATGTCAGCCCGGGCTCCTTATCATATGGATGCTAGCGACACTATCATATACGTGAGCCAAAAGGCGCAAACGGTCCCGGGCAAAGGTAAGGCGACACCCGTGGGGATACCGTGCGTGAGGCCGCAAAGTGATATGAGGTGTTACCGGCTAGATCAATGTGACATCGAGTCGGGGTCCTGACACATCCCACTTATGATTAACCTCTATTGCAAGCATCCGCAACTACAACAAAAGTATTAAGGTAAACCTAACCATAGCATGAAACATGTGGATCCAAATCAGCCACTTACGAAGCAACACATAAACTAGGGTTTAAGCTTCTATCACTCTAGCAACCGATCATCTACTTATTACTTCCCAATGCCTTCCTCTAGGCCCAAATAATGGTGAAGTGTTATGTAGTCGACGTTCACATAACACCACTAGAGGCTAGACAACATACATGTTATCAAAATATCAAACGAATACCAAATTCACATGACTACTAATAGCAAGACTTCTCCCTTGTCCTCAGGAACAAACGTAATTACTCACAAAACATATTCATGTTCATAATCAGAGGGGTAATAATATGCATATAGGATCTGAACATATGATCTTCCACCAAATAAACGAACTAGCATCAACTACAAGGAGTAATCAACACTACTAGCAACCTACTAGCACCAATCCCGGACTTTGAGACAAGAATTGGATACAAGAGATGAACTAGGGTTTGGAGATGAGATGGTGCCAGTGAAGATGTTGATGGAGATTGCCCTCTCCCGATGAGAGGAGCATTGGTGATGACGATGGTGATGATTTCCCCCTCTCAGAGGGAAGTATCTCCGGCATAACAGCTCTTCCGGAGCTCTAGATTGGTTCCGCCAAGGTTCCGCCTCGTGGCGGCGGAGTCTCATCCCGAAAAGTTCCCTCTTATTTTTTCTCATCAAAAGACTTCATATAGGAGAAGATGGACATCGGAGAGCCACCAGCGGGCCCACGAGGTAGCAGGGTGTGGGCCCCCTGGCCTTCATCTTTGTTGAGGATTTTTCTTTATTTATTTTAAGATGTTCTGTGGAGTTTCAGGACTTTTGGAGTTGCGCAGAATAGGTCTCTAATATTTGCTCCTTTTCCAGCCCAGAATTCTAGCTGTCGGCATTCTCCCTCCTTATGTAAACCTTGTAAAATAAGATAGAATAGCCATAAGTATTGTGACATAAAGTGGAATAATAGTCCATAATGCAATAAATATCGATATAAAAGCATGATGCAAAATGGACCTATCAAGTCCCCCAAGCTTAGACCTCGCTTGTCCTCAAGCGAAAAGCCGATAACAATAAATATGTCATCATGTTTAGAGGTAGAGGCATCGATAAAAATAAAATATGGACATGAAGGCATCATGATTATTCTCATAATAGCAACATATATAGATTTTGTCATATGATTACTTATGTTCAAGTGATGATCTATTCACAATGCAAGAGTATAAATCATAAACCTTATTGGGCTCCAACAAACTATAATCTCAGTCATTGAAGCAATTGCAATTTATCATAACATCGGAAAGAGTCTATGTCAGATCTTAAAAGCAAGTCCACATACTCAACTATCATTTAGTCCTTCATAATTGCTAACACTCACGCAATACTTGTGGTTACGGAGTTTTAATCGGACACAGAGAAAGATAGGGGCTTATAGTTTTGCCCCACAACCTTTTACCTCAAGGGTAATGTCAACAATAATGGTTCATGCTCCCCTACATCCAATTGTTGTTGCCAAAGGATAAAATGAAAAAGAAAAAGGTGAAGATCACCATGACTCTTGCATAAGGTAGAAGATAATAATAAAGGATAGGCCCTTTGCAGAGGGAAGCAGAGGTTGCCATGCACTTTTATGGTTGGATGCACAAAATCTCAATGCGAAAGAATGTCACTTTATATTGCCCCTTGTGATATGAACCTTTATTATGCAGTCCGTCGCTTTTATTACTATCACATCACACGATCGTATAAAGCTTATTTCTCCCACACCAATCAATCATACATATTTAGAGCATTTTTTATTGCTTTGGACCGATGACAACTTACTTGAAGGATCTTACCCAATCCATAGGTAGATATGGTGGACTCTCATGGCAAAACTGGTTTAAGGGTATTTGGAAGCACAAGTAGTATTTCTACTTGGTACTGAGAATTTGGCTAGCATGAGGGGGAAAGGCAAGCTCAACAAGTTAGAGGATCCATGACAACATACTTTATCTCAGATATAAGAAAGACATAACTCATTATGTTGTCTTCCTTGTCCAACATCAACTCTTTAGCATGTCATATTTTAATGAGTGCTCCCAATCATAAAATATGTCAATGATAATATATCTATATGTGAAAACCTCTCTTTCCTTATTACTTCCTATTAATTGCAACAATGACCAAAGCTATGTCTGCCAACTCCAAACAACTTTTAATCATCATACTCTTTCTATGTGAAGTCATTACTCTCAATAAGATAAATATGAACTTTTTGTTTCTTTTTATTCTTTTTCTCTTTTCTTCTATTCACCCAAGATCATGGTGAAATAATCAAGCCCTTGACTCAACACTAATCTTTATTATATATAACTCACAGACTTGATTACAAAGAGAGATCATAAAGCAAAACTCAAAACTAGATCATGCCATAAACTTTATTCTACTAGATCAAGATACTACTAATAGGATCGAACTACGAAAAACGATAAAGATAGGAGTTGTGATGGTGATACGAAACCGGGGCACCTCCCCCAAGCTTGGCAATTGCCAAGGGGAGTGCCCATACCCATGTGATTATATCTCCTTCTTTGTTGTCGGCTAATATTCTTGGCGATGATTCCCCTCAGGATGCAGTTCTCCTCCTCGAGCTTATTGACTTGTTGTTTGAGGTCCATTATTTCCTTAGAAGCTTTCCTGTGACAGCTAAAGCTCCTTGCACCCAAGGGTGTTGCATAGCTGTAGGAGAACAAGTGAGACTCCTCTTCATATTTTCATAAGAAAGAAATCTAACATTAGAAGGGATAACCGAGTTTGGAATAGCTAAGCTCTGTAGTTCCCCCATAATGAACCCAGCTCGGAGGCGAGAGGTGACTTCTCGATCCTCCATGGCATCTACTCTCATCAAGTCAGCCTCCATCTCTTCCTCCGTTGCTGGCCCAAAGTGGTCAGCGTCGCTATTTGCCCTTGGTTCCGGTGTCGGATTAGATACCCGGCTCTCCCCGATTGACTCTTGAGAATACATCTTACTCTAATGTGCAGCAGCAACAGCTCGAAAACGAAAACAGAGGACATTTGCGTGAAACGGGAGTCAAAACCTTCGGGAGAATATATAATGAATTTTTACCGACCAAAATACGTATCGTGCAAGAAAACAGAGTCCGGAAGGCACACGAGGTGCTCACGAGGTAGGGGGCGCGCCCAGAGGGGTAGGGCGCGCCCACCACCCTCGTGGGACCCTCGTGTCCTTCCCGGACTGCTACTTATTTTTCTATTTTTCTAAATATTCCAAAATGGAGAAATATTGCCTTAAAAATTGTTTCAGAGTCGGTTTACTTACCGTACCACATACCTATTCCTTTTCGGAGTCTGAAACGTTCCGGAAGGTGTCCCTTATGTATTCCTCCGGGGTTATGGTTTCAATAATATTGGTTTCAACATTTATGGGATTACCTGAGATATAATGTTTGATTCTTTGGCCGTTTACCACCTTCGGATTTGTGCCTTTAAAGTTGTTGATTTTTATGGCACCATAATGATAGACCTCCTCGATAACGTAGGGGCCTTCCCATTTAGAGAGAAGTTTTCCTGCAAAAAACTTAAACGAGAGTTGTATAGCAATACATAATCACCTACATTAAACTCACACTTTTGTATCCTTTTATCATGCCATCTTTTAACTTTTTCTTCAAACAACTTGGCATTTTCATAAGCTTGGGTTCTCCATTCATCAAGTGAGCTAATATCAAATAACCTCTTCTCACCGGCAAGTTTAAAATCATAGTTGAGCTCTTTAATAGCCGAATATGCCTTAGGTTCTAGTTCAAGAGGTAAGTGACATGCTTTTCCATAAACCATTTTATATGGAGACGTACCCATAGGATTTTGATATGCAGTTCTATAAGCCCATAATGCATCATCAAGTTTCTTGGACCAATTCTTTCTAGACTTATTAACGGTCTTTTGCAAAATTAATTTGAGCTCTCTATTTCTCAATTCTACTTGACCACTAGACTGTGGGTGATAAGGAGATGCAATTCTATGATTAACATCATACTTAGCAAGCATTTTACGAAAAGCACCATGAATAAAGTGTGAACCACCATCAGTCATTAAATATCTAGGGACTCCAAACCTTGGAAAAATAACTTCTTTAAACATTTTAATAGAAGTGTTATGATTAGCACTACTAGTTGGAATAGCTTCTACCCACTTAGTACCGTAATCAATAGCAGCTAAAATATGTGTGTATCCATTAGAGCCAGGAAAAGGTCCCATATAATCAAAGCCCCAAACATCAAATGGTTAAATAACAAGTGAATAATTCATAGGCATTTCTTGACGTCTACTAATATTACCAATTCTTTGACATTCATCACAAGACAAGACAAACTTACGGGCATCCTTGAAGAGAGTAGGCCAATAAAAACCAGATTGCAATACCTTATGTGCAGTTCTATCTCCAGCGTGGTGTCCTCCATAAGCCTCGGAATGACACTTGCATAGGATCTATTCCTATTCATGCTCCGGTACACAACATCTAATAACACCATCTACTCCTTCTTTATAAAGATGTGGGTCATCCCAAAAGTAGTGTCTCAAGTCATAGAAAAACTTTTTCTTTTGCTGGTATGTGAAGCTAGGTGGTATAAACTTAGCAACAATATAATTAGCATAATCACCATACCATGGAGTACTACGAGAAGTACTTATAACATTTAATTGTTCATCAGGAAAGCTATCATTGATAGGTAGTGGGTCATCAAGAACATTCTCTAACCTAGACAAGTTGTCTGCAACGGGGTTCTCAGATCCCTTTCTATCAACAATATGCAAATCAAATTCTTGTAGCAAGAGATCCCATCTAATAAGTCTAGGCTTAGCATCTTTCTTTTCCATAAGGTATTTAATAGCAGCATGATCAGTGTGAATAGTTACTTTAGAATCAACAATATAAGGTCTGAACTTATCACAAGCAAATACAACTGCTAAAAGCTCTTTTTGAGTAGTAGCATAATTTCTTTGAGCATTGTCTAGAGTGTTACTAGCATAATGAATAAAATTTAATTTCTTATCAACTCTTTGCCCTAGAACATCACCTATAGCATAATCACTAGCATCACACATAATTTCGAAGGGTAAATTCCAATCAGGTGGCTAAACAACAGGTGCAGAGACTAATGATTTCTTAAGTATTTCAAATGCTTATACACAATCATCATCAAAGACAAATGGTATATCTTTTTGCAAGAAATTAGTCAGAGGCCGAGAAATTTTTGAGAAGTCCTTAATGAACCTCCTATAAAATCCGGCGTGACCAAGGAAACTTCTTATACCTTTGATGTCCTTGGGACATGGCATCTTTTCAATAGCATCAACCTTGGCTTTATCAACTTCAATACCTCTTTCAGAAACTTTATGCCCCAACACAATACCTTCATTAACCATAAAGTGGCACTTTTCCCAATTCAAGACAAGATTAGTTTCTTCACATCTCTGCAAAACTCGATCAAGATTGCTCAAGCAATCATCAAAAGAGGAACCATAGACAGAAAAATCGTCCATGAAAACCTCACAAATCTTTTCACAAAAGTCAGAGAATATAGCCATCATGCATCTTTGAAAGGTAGCAGGTGCATTACATAGACCAAAAGGCATACGTCTATAAGCAAAAGTACCAAAAGGGCATGTAAAAGTAGTCTTTGATTGATCCCTAGCCGACACAGGTATTTGAGAGAAACCAGAATAACCATCTAGAAAGCAGTAATGTGTATGTTTGAATAATCTTTCTAGCATTTGATCAATAAAAGGTAAGGGGTAATGATCTTTCTTAGTAGCCTTATTTAATTTGTGGGAATCAATTACCATCCTATAACCTGTGATAATTCTTTGTGGAATCAATTCATCTTTATCATTAGGAACAACAGTAATACCTCCCTTCTTAGGGACATAATGGACATGACTTACCCACTAACTATCAGCAACGGGATAAATTATACCTGCCTCCAGAAGCTTGAGTATTTCTTTTTTTACCACTTCTTTCATTTTAGGATTCAAATGTCGTTGAGGATCACGAAGTGGTTTGGCATCTGCTTCCAAATTTATTTTATGTTGACATAGAGTGGGACTAATGCCCTTAAGATCATCTATAGTATATCCAATAGCAGCACGGTGCTTCTTCAGAGTTTTCAATAATCTTTCTTCTTCATGCTCTGTAAGGTTAGCACTAATAATAATAGGATATATGTTCTTTTCATCAAGATAAGCATATTTAAGATTATCAGGCAACGGTTTAAGCTCAAACACGGGATCACCCTTGGGTGGAGGAGGATCCCCTAAAATTTCAATAGGCAAATTGTGTTGCAGAATAGGTTCCTATTTAAAGAATACTTCATCTATTTCCCTTCTTTCATTCATGAACATATCATTTTCATGGTCTAGCAAATAGTGTTCTAATGGATCACTAGGAGGTATAGCAATAGAAGCAAGACCAATAATTTCATCCTTACTAGGTAATTCTTCCTCAGGATGTTGTTTACTAAATTTAGAGAAATTAAACTCATGAACCATATCATCCAAGCCAATAGTAACAACATTCTTTTCGCAATATATCCTAGCATTAACAGTGTTCAAGAAGGGTCTACCAAATATAATGGGACAAAAGCTATCTTGCGGAGAAGTAAGAACAAGAAAATCAGCAGGATATTTAGTTTTGCCACACAAGACTTCAACATCTCTAACAATTCCAATTGGTGAAATAGTATCTCTATTGGCAAGTTTAATTGTGATATCAATACCTTCTAACTCTGCAGGTGCAATTTCATTCTTAATCTCTTCGTATAAAGTATGCGGTATAACACTAGCACTCGCACCCATATCACATAAGCCATGATAAAAATGATCTCCTATTTTAACAGAAATAATAGGCACGCCTACCACAGGTCTATGTTTATCTTTAGCACAAGGTTTAGCAATTCTAGCAGTTTCACCTTTGAACTGAATAACATGCCCATCAATATTATCAGACAAGAGATCTTTGACAATAGCAATATTAGGTTCTACTTTAACTTTCTCAGGGGGTGTATAAGTTCTAATATTGCTTTTACGAACAACAGTTGAAGCTTTAGCATGATCCTTTACTCTAACAGGGAAAGGTGGTTTCTCAACATAAGAAGTAGGAACAATAGGATCATTATAAGTGACAGTCTTTTCTTCAACTTTAGTAGGTGCAGCTACTTTTACTTCTATGGGAGGATGATATTTAAACCACTTCTCCTTAGGGAGATCAACATAAGTAGCAAAAGATTCACAGAAAGAAGCTACTATCTCAGAGTCAAGTCCATATTTAGTGCTAAACTTACGGAAAATATTGGTATCCATAAAAGATTTAACACAATCAAACTTAGGTGTCATACCTGACTCCTTACCTTCATCGAGGTCCCAATCTTCATAGTTGCGTTTAATTCTATCCAATAAATTCTATCTGAATTCAATAGTCTTCATCATAAAAGAGCTAGCACAAGAAGTATCAAGCATGGTTTGATTATTATGAGAAAGCCGAGCATAAAAACTTTGCATAATTATTTCTCTCGAGAGCTCATGATTGGGGCATGAATATAACATTGATTTAAGCCTCCCCCAAGCTTGAGCGATGCTTTCTCCTTCGCGGGACCAGAAATTATATATATAATTGCGATCACGATGAACAAGATGCATAGGGTAATACTTTTGATGAAATTCCAACTTCAATCGTTTATAGTTCCATGATCTCATATCATCACATAGCCTATACCATATCAATGCGTCTCCCTTCAAAGATAAAGGGAATACCTTCTTCTTAGCAACATCATCGGGTATACCTGAAAGCTTAAATAATCCACAAACTTCATCCACATATATTAAGTGCTCATCAGGATGCTTTGTTCCATCTCCTGTAAAAGGGTTAGCTAGCAGTTTTTCCATCATACCCGAAGGAAATTCAAAACTAGTTTCATTTTCAATAGGTTCAGTAGGTTGAGGAGCAACTCTTTGCTCTACTGGACGGGGTGAAGATACCCCGAACAAGCCCCTCAGAGAATTACTTTCCATAGTAACAAGTGACAGTAAATTTCAGCACACTATATAAATTTTTCCTTACCAAATTCGACCTACCAAAGGCGCTACACTCCCCGGCAACGGCTCCAGAAAAGAGTCTTGATGACCCACAAGTATAGCGGATCTATCGTAGTCCTTTCGATAAGTAAGAGTGTCGAACCCAACGAGGAGCAGAAGGAAATGATAAGCGGTTTTCAGCAAGGTATTCTCTGCAAGTACTGAAATAAGTGGTAAAAGATAGTTTTGTGATAAGATAAATTGTAACGAGCAACAAGTAACAAAAGTAAATAAAGTGCAGCAAGGTGGCCCAATCCTTTTTGTAGCAAAGGACAAGCCGGAACAAACTCTTACAATAGGAAAAGCGCTCCCGAGGACACATGGGAATATCGTCAAGCTAGTTTTCATCACGTTCATATGATTCGCGTTCGATACTTTGATATGTGGGTGGACCGGTGCTTGGGTGCTGTTCTTACTTGAACAAGCATCCCACTTATGATTAACCTCTATTGCAAGCATCCGCAACTACAACAAAAGTATTAATGTAAACCTAACCATAGCATGAAACATGTGGATCCAAATCACCCACTTACGAAGAAACACATAAACTAGGGTTTAAGCTTCTATCACTCTAGCAACCCATCATCTACTTATTACTTCCCAATGCCTTCCTCTAGGCCCAAACAATGGTGAAGTGTTATGTAGTCGACGTTCACATAACACCACTAGAGGCTAGACAACATACATCTTATCAAAATATCAAACGAATACCAAATTCACATGACTACTAATAGCAAGACTTCTCCCTTGTCCTCAGGAACAAACGTAATTACTCACGAAGCATATTCATGTTCATAATCGGAGGGGTAATAATATGCATATAGGATCTGAACATATGATCTTCCACCAAATAAACCAACTAGCATCAACTACAAGGAGTAATCAACACTACTAGCAACCTACTAGCACCAATCCCGGACTTTGAGACAAGAATTGGATACAAGAGATGAACTAGAGTTTGGAGATGAGATGGTGCGGGTGAAGATGTTGATGGAGATTGCCCTCTCCCGATGAGAGGAGCGTTGGTGATGACCATGGTGATGATTTCCCCCTCACGGAGGGAAGTATCCCCGGCAGAACAGCTCTGTCGGAGCTCTAGATTGGTTCCGCCAAGGTTCCACCTCATGGTGGCGGAGTCTCGTCCCGAAAAGTTCCCTCTTATTTTTTTCTCATCAAAAGACTTCATATAGGAGAAGATGGACGTCGGAGAGCCACCAGCGGGCCCACGAGGTAGGGGGGGCGCACCCCACCCTCATGAGCAGGGTGTGGGCCCCCTGGCCTTCATCTTTGGCGAGGATTTTTCTTTATTTATTTTAAGATGTTCCGTGGAGTTTCATGACTTTTGGAGTTGCGCAGAATATGTCTCTAATATTTGCTCCTTTTCCAGCCAAGAATTCCAGCTGCCGACATTCTCCCTCCTTATGTAAACCTTGTAAAATAAGAGAGAATAGGCATAAGTATTGTGACATAAAGTGGAATAACAGTCCATAATGCAATAAATATCGATATAAAAGCATGATGCAAAATGGACGTATCAGGACTCGTATTCGGCTGCGTTATTGGAGTCCGTATATAGTATTTGGAGCACATATTGCACCGTGTCTCCGGTGGGGGATGTCAGGATGATGCCAGCCCCTAGACCAGCCAGCATTTTAGAGCCGTCGAAGTGCATGATCCAATTGGAGTATGCGCCGTACTCTTTAGGGAGTTCGGCTTCTGTCAATTCGGCTACGAAATCGGCTAGTACTTGCGACTTAATGGCTCATCGTGGCTTATATGTTATGTTGAATGGGAGGAGCTCAATGGCCCATTTGGCAATCCGGCCCATGGCATCACGGTTGTTTATTATGTCATTAAGTGGTACTTCGGATGCCACCGTGATCGAACACTCTTGAAAGTAGTGTCATAATTTCCGGGATGTCATAAATACCATGTATGCTATCTTTTGGTAATGTGGGTACCGTGATTTGCATGGAGTGAGGACGGTGGATACATAATATACCGGCTTTTGAATCGGGAATTTATGTCCGTCCGTCTCTCGTTCAACGACGAGCACTACGCTTACAACTTGGTGAGTTGCCGCTATATATAATAGCATTGGTTCACCAACGGTTGGCGCGACCAGGATTGGATTGGCGGCCTGGATGGCTTTGATTTCTTCCAGTCCGGCCGTGGCTGCGTTCGTCCACTCGAATTGTTCGGTGCGCCTAAGAAGGCGTTAAAGGGGAAGTGCCGTTTCTCCTAATTGGGAGATAAAGCAGCTTAAAGCCACCACGCATCCAGTCAATTTCTGGATTTGCTTGAGGTCAGTTGGGACAGCCAACTATGACAAAGCTTAGATTTTAGCCGGGTTTGCTTCAATTCCTCTACTGCAGACGATGAAGCCCAGGAGCTTTCCGGCAGGAACGCCGAAGATGCATTTTTCCGGATTGAGCTTAATGTCGTATGTTCGGAGATTGGTGAATGTGAGCCTCAAGTCATCTATTAAAGAGTCGATGTGTCTGGTTTTAATGACCACATCGTCTACGTATGCCTCCATAGTCTTGCCGATCTTCTTTTCCAGACATGTCTGGATCATGCGCTGATATGTTGCGCTGGCGTTTTTGAGCCCAAAGGGCATTGTGTTAAAGCAGAAGGGGCCGTATGGTGTTATAAATGCTATTGCGGCTTGATCAGACTCCACCATCTTAATCTGGTGGTAACCGGAGTATGCATCGAGGAAGCACAATGATTCATGTCCTGCGGTTGCATCGATGATTTGATCGATGCGAGGGAGTGGAAAGAATCCTTTGGGCAAGCCTTGTTAAGGTCTTTGAAGTCGACACATAGGCGCCAGGATTTGTCCTTCTTTGGTACCATCACCAGGTTTGCTAGCCAATCCAGATGTTTTATTTCTTTAATGAATCCGGCTTCCAGTAGCTTGGCCAGCTCCTCTCCCATGGCTTGTCGCTTAGGTTCAGAGAAACGCCGAAGAGTCTGCTTGACCGGCTTGAATCCTTTTAGAATATTAAGGCTATGCTCGGCCAATCTGCATGGGATTCCTGGCATGTCTGAAGGATGCCAGGCGAATATGTCCCAATTCTCGTGCAGAAACTCACGTAGTGCGGCGTCTACAGCGGGGTCTAACTATGCCCCAATGGATGATGTTTTTGTAGGGTTCGTTTGGTGGACTTGGAATTTAACTATTTCGTCCGCTGGTTTAAAAGAGGTGGACTTGGATCTTTTGTCTAGTATCACGCCGTCCCTGTCGACCATGGAGCGTAGCGCGGTTAACTCCTCCGCCACAAGGGCTTTGGACAATGCCTCGAGGGCTAGTGCGGCTGTTTTGTTCTCGACGCGGAGCACTATGTCCGGATCACTAGCTAGAGTGATAATTCCCTTGGGTCCGGGCATTTTGAGCTTCATGTACCCATAATGGGGTATGGCTTGAAAAATCATGAATGCCCCCCCGCCCTAGAAGGGCGTGGTATCCGCTACTGAATGGGGCCACTTGGAATGTAATTTCTTCGGACTTGTAATTCTCCGGAGTGCCGAATACCACATCAAGTGTGATTTTCCCAGCGCAACGTGCCTCCCGACTAGGGATGATTCCTCAGAAGGTCGTACTGCTTTGTTCAATACGATTGCTGTCTATGTCCATTTTTTGGAGAGTTTTGTCGGATTTCGGGTTCCGGCAGACCCTTGAGGTTCGAACACTAGGGTGCGCACGGAGATTTCACCTCCTATCTACCTGCACCCCTCCGCCTCGCTGAGATCTAAGCTATGGGAAGAACAACACAAGAGACACAGGGTTTATACTGGTTCGGGCCACCGTTGTGGTGTAACACCCTACTCCAGTGTGTGGTGTGGCAGGTTGCCTCTTGGGCTGATGATGATGAGCAATACAAGGAAGAACAGCCTCGCGAGGGTCTGCTCTTGGCTGTGGGGATGAACTGCTAGGAGGAGATCAGTCACCCTTCTCTCTCTCTCTTCTCGACTCTCTCTCTGATTTCCGATCCTCTCTCTGTTTTCCCTTTTTTTCACCCTGTGGGTGGCTAGTCCTATTTATAGGCAATGGCCCTGGGCCTCTTCCCAAATATTGAGCGGGAAGGGCGCCAACAATTGGCCATTTTGAAGGGGAACATCTGGTACACTTATCCTGACTAAAGTTGGTCCTCGCCTGCCAAAGGCTCTGGTGGTGATGCTGGCTTGGGCTCCACAATGACTTCCTTCCTGCCATTGGACTGGTCTTGGTCTCGTTGCACCGAAACGGGTGCCTTTGCTTGATGCTCTCGCCTGCGCTTGCTCCCTTTGCACCAAAGAGGAAAGGATGACACTGCGCGGGCTGGCGCCCGCCTGGCGCCCTTGGTCGTCATGGCTTGCGTCACGGGCACCTCGTGAGGTACCCCGCCTTGATCTCTCCGCCTCCTCGCGAGCCAGCCTGATGTTTCCGTGCCTGAGGAAGCTCCGTGTCGTCCGCCCCACGAGGCTTGGCCCCTCGCGAGGGTCTTGGGTCTGTGTCGATGAAGACGGGCCGTGCTGGGCCCCCCTTCGAGCCACGCCACAGGCCGCAGGCAGGCAAGTCTGGGGACCCCCGTTCCCAGAACACCGACAGTAGCCCCCGGGTCCAAGGCGCACCCGGACTTGGCCGTGCAGGGAGGCGAAAGGGCAAGGGCGAAGCGCCGCGGGCCCTAACAGCCTGCGGCCTCGGGCGCCGCGTGGCAGTTGATTGGACGTGGGCGCCTCAGCAACCGCGCGAGTTGATAAAGGAGCGGCATCTACCCAGGCTTTGCTTTTTTGCTTTCTCCGGTTGCTGCTCAGATCCCCTTTCTTGCGCCTCTCCTTCCTCCAAAATTTCCAGATCTACTCCGACCGCGTGACCTAGGAAGCCATGGTGCCTCGTCAGTCCCCGGCCGGAGCTTGGTACTCGTCTGCCCTGGACTCGCCGAATGTGTCGGAGGCGAGCCTCGCCCGGTTGCGCCGGATGGCGGCGGCGCAGGGCATCGACGGGGCGAAGGTGTTCAAGGCCGGCTCCGCCACCCCTGAGGGCCAAGGGAGCACCTTCTATCCGTTCTTTGTAAGTGTCATTGCTGCTGGCCTGGTGCCTCCCTTCTCCGAGTTCTTCTTCTCTGTCCTCCGCCATTATAAGCTACAGGCTCTGCATCTCCACCCCAACTCCATCCTTCTCCCGGCAATCTTCGGTGGCCTTGCTGCGCCACTATTTCTACCTCCGGACCTCTCGCGGTCCTGCTTCCGCGTGCGCAAGCTTCATCGTGTACGGCGGCGCCATTGCCATTTCGAACCCCGGGAAAAGGATTGAGGGCTTCAGGAGCAAGTGGGTCTTGGCAGATGCTGGGCGCATCCACCCTCGGCTGATCTTGCCCACGGAGCAACCCACGAGCTCCAGCGATTGGGGTCGAGCGGAGCTCACGGACCCCCGCGCGAAGCTGGTGTTGGAGAATATGGACGCGGATCTGAGGCCGGCCAACATGGCAGCGGCGAAGCTGACCGACGCGTCGCTGCTGAGGGAATTCCTGGAGCACCAGCTGGCTCCGCTTCGGCAGTACTCACTTCCGATGTGGAGGCCCCATCCGAGCCCCGCGTCCTTGGCCGACGGAGATCTGGCTGCGGTCCTCCAATCTCTGGTCGGGGGCGATGTGGCGAGGTTGGAGGGCGCCCCTACGCCCTTGTTCCTCCGCGACGACTGGGAGCAGGTAGTGGAGTCCATGCCCGTCTTCAACGGGGACGGGCCCGTGCCCATAGAAACTCCCGGGGAATCGCTGGACGTGTCCTCCGATGACTCCAACGAAGAGGAGGAAGGAGGGGAGCGGGAAAAAGGGCCTGACTCCGAGGCGACAGACGGAGAGTCGAGGGCTCCCCTCCCCTGGCGCAGGTCCCGCGTTCTCCGCCTCTCTCCGAGTGATGATGACGAGGATGATGACGAGCAGGACGGCGGAAGCTTGCTCTCGATCCCGAAGAAGGACAGGACCGGGCTGATCTCCCACAGGTCTGCCCCGGCCCTGAGGCGGACCGCAGACGCGCCTTCCGCTTCCAAGCTTCCCGAGGTTGACCCTTCCAGCCGGCTTTCGGGCTTCAAATTTTGCCGGAGGCCGCTTGAGCTCACTGGCGACGACCCATAAGCGCTTGATTCTTGTCTTTATTTCTTGTTCTGCTTCTGAGGCTTGACGTCCGCATCTCTTGGATAGGCTGGCGCCCGCCGCAAAGAAGCCGAAGGGAGCTCCTAAGGTTCCATCCGTGGTAGCACCTCTGCCTGCGAAGGAAGGTAACCGCGACGCACGGGCTTCTCCCACCCGGTCGTCCTCGCGAGGCCTGGCTGAGCCGGCTGGGGCAGGCTCAGCTCCCATGGCCCAAGTGACTCCCGAGGTGCCTTTGCCTACTGCCGCTACTTCAGCCGTTGGGGCCAGCAAGCTTCGCCTCAGGATGCTGTGGTCGCGCTGCCGCCTTCTCCTCCTACTCCACCGACTGTTGTCTCTCCGACTCCTCCTGCCGTTCTGGATCATGCTGTCGCTGAGCTGGACCGGCTGCGGCAGGATCTACTTGGCACCGACCCTCGCTTGGTGGCTGGGCGCTTGGAGCTAGCTTCAGGATGGATTCGCTCCGACGCTTCGATTTGGGCGGCGGTGGTCCAGGCCTTGACGGCTTGCGATGAGGAGAGGCAGGCCATCCTTGAGGCGAAGGCTGCACGTGAAGCAGCCCTGGGGGAGGTGGTCGACATCCATGGTCGCTGCAAGGCGTTGGAGGACGAGCTGCAAGGCCTGCGGGAACAGCTTGTGAAAGAGGTCCACCTTCGCCAAGAGCAGGAAGAAGGCGTGAAGGCTCGTGAGGCGGCCATCGAGGGCTAGGAGGCCAAGCTCAGGAAGCGCCGCGACCGCCTAGGCGCGCTGGAGCAGGAGTTGGGGGCGAGGAAGGTCGAGCTGGACGACAAGGCCTAGGTTCTTGCTGAGGACCACGTGGCCTTCGCGGAGATGGAGGCGAAGGCTCGCTCCTCGCTGAGGATGCTTTACGACAGCGGCCTGGAGAGCCCGCTGGCTGGCACCAAGGACGGCCCCGCCAAGCTGCTTCCCTTCCTGGTTCGCGCTCTTGAAGATGTTGCGCTTGGCCTTGGCCCCATGGCCGAGGCCGAGGCGCGTGTCCTGTCTTCTGCAGCGCTGACGCGGGTCCTCACCCACATCTACCTTCGTGATCCCGGCGTCGACCTCAACAGCCTGCTGGAGCCAGTAAGCGGCGAGCGTTCCGCTGCCGCTGCCGAGGCCGTGAAGGGTCGCGCGGTGGCTCTGCTGGGGAAGTTCCGGGCCTTCAGCACCAAGCCGAAGCAAGGCGCTACCGACCCCGCTGCTCCATGAGGCGAACCCACTCTGCGCTGCTCCACCGCCGACTAGTGACTCTGTTGTGGCTCCTGTCCTGCCTTTAATTCCTGCACATGTATCATGCCTCGGGGAGGCGTTTAAACTTGCGTTTGGCATTGAGATAACAGTGTGGACTGTAATATTTGCTTTTTAATTCCTTGAAATTTGTGCTTTTCCTTCCTACTTGCTTACGTTCTACGCCGGCAGAGCCCGGCCCCACGCATACCTCACCCAGCGTTAGTCCC
Organism: Triticum aestivum; assembly: GCF_018294505.1. Classification (NCBI taxonomy): domain Eukaryota; kingdom Viridiplantae; phylum Streptophyta; class Magnoliopsida; order Poales; family Poaceae; genus Triticum; species Triticum aestivum. The sequence continues at coordinate 159,662,419 of NC_057803.1, read as the reverse complement.
GACCGGAAACCAGGACGGGGCCAAGGAGTGAGGGGCTACGTGACAAGTTAGGCTCCTGAGTCACGATGCTCAGGAGTCCCCCTTGGCGCATGAACAGCAAGTAGGGAGGTATGATGTGGGTGGATCTACCGTTCTACGTCTACAAAGCCCGGCCGCGCGCATACCTCAACCGCCGTTAGCCTTTCCGAACTAAGGAGTGAGGGGCTACGTGACCAGTTAGGCTCCTGAGTCGCGATACTCAGGAGTCCCCCTTGACGCTCAAACGGCCTTCCTACCTTGGCTCCGCTCGGGGAGAGACACGCGACGAACCAGGCCCAGGGGGGCCTGGCTGGGTGGCGTGCGTCTGGGCGTGACCCAGGCGCAGCCCCCATGCCTAGCCCCCTCGCGCGGCACTCCCGAGGGGAGGCGTTACGATGAGGCTAGACACTGAGCTCTGGGCTCCCTGAGGTTGATGCGGCCCGGGGGCCGCCCTCAGATGTTTATCACAAGCGCGGAGCATAGCGCTTCCGTATGTGTACGGGCATAGCCGCTCCTCGGCAGTGTCGTCAGCCAGCGCGGAGCATGGTGCTTCCACTGGTACGTGGGAGGGGGCTCCCCTCCGGGAGGAGCCCCCGAGGTGTGTACAACCCCACCCTGACACGTGGCTGGCACGGTAGGGCCTGGCGAGGTGTATCTGGGCACCCGTGAGCCAGCGCGGGACTCACGGGGCCCTACCTCTAGGCAGGTTGCACCTGGCACTGGGCCTTATCTTGTGATTTGTCCCTGCAAATTTGGTTAGATGCCGGCACTCTACGTCCTCGGGTCCCGGCCCTCGAGCTGGTCTCAGCCATCGCTGGTATGCCAGGTCGCGATGCCGTGGACAAGGCCAGAGGGTGAGGGCTGGAGAGCCAGTAAGAGCCCTGAGTAGCGATGCTCAGGTACCCCCCCCCTTTAACATGCAAGTGGTCGGCATGGAGAAGAAGAGGTGCCGTGGACAGGCATCAAATAATCAAGCATGGTGGGTCGAACGCATAGCCGGAAATAAACGCAAAAGGGGTACATGTCGCTCGGTCTGGCCCGAGCGACTTGGGGGATGATGCAGCCCGAGGGGCGCCCCCAATAAGGTAAGCTAACAACATGGAATAAAAGGGATACATGCCGCAGGGACGGACCCACGCGGCCTGGGAATAATGCAGCCCTAGGGGGCGCTCCCAGCTGGAAGTGAAACTTGAAAGATGTCACCTGATGATGTTGAGGACGAAGGAGTGTTGGTGTAGCAGACTCGGTGGGCTGCAGAAGCCGATCCTCACGAGCCCCCAGGCCTAGGGGCCTCGGGAGGCTCCAGAGGCGCTGGTGGTTCCTTGCGGACCATCTCCATCTCCGCCAGGGCTGTGGAACGCCTGGCCTCTTGAGCCTCCATGATGCCCCTCATGAGGCGCTGGTACGTGGCAGCCACGTTCGACAAGCCGTAAGGCATGCAAACGTAGCTATGGGGTGGACCTTCGCAACGCCCCACTCGCGAGGGCCAGAGGCGCTCCAGAGGGGCGACTTGATTGAGCCCTGGTATGTCGATGCAGATGCGCAGCCCACCATCCTCGCCTGGATGGGGAGCCACAGCTGGTAGGCGGCGGCCGCCTCTCATGACTCTTGACTCCTGTAGCTCCTGAATGGCCTTGCTGACGAACTCCTGAGGGTCTGGCTCTCCTTGCTTTACTCCTTCCTGAGGCAAACGTGCTTCGAAACACGCCTCCATATGGTGCCCAAGCGCCTCCCTCGTGACCTTAGCCAGGTCGGTGGCCCTCCAGGGGAGAGCCCCCGAGCCCTGCCTGAGGAGGGCGCCGGGCGCGCTTTCCTATGCGACGGAAGAAGGTTCCCCCTGGGCAGGCACGGGCCCTGAGGGACCTGCCTCCTGAGGGGTCAGGCCAGACGATGTCTTCTTCTTCTTGGGGGCGGTCTCGGGAAGCCTCCTGCTTCCGCGATCCGGGTCTTCCAGTGATGCGGCCTGAAAGGCTCGTTCCAGGGAACACACCGCGTCCTTCTTTTCACAGGGCACCGTGACGACTCCACCACTTCCTGGCATCTTGAGGACGTTGTAGCCGTGGTGAGTTACGGCCATGAACTTGGCCAGCGCTGGGTACCCAAGGATGGCGTTGTACGACAGGCGAGTGTGACCGACGTCGAAGTCGATGAGCTCGGTGCGGTAGTTGTCGCGTGCCCCGAAGGTGACTGGGAGGCGGACCTGCCCAATCAGGACTGTGGAGCCGTCGGTGACTCCGGAGAAAGGCTTGGTCGGATGAAGCTGGTTGTAGGGCACTTGGAGATTATTGAATGTTTCCACGGACAGGACGTTTAGCCCTGCCCCGCCGTCGATGAGGGTCCTGGTGACCACCACGTTGCTGATGATTGGGGAACAAAGCATCGGGAGGACTCCAGGTGTAGCTGCACACTTGAGCTGATCTGCTGAGCTAAACATGATGGCGCACGCCGACCACCTGAGAGGGCGCGTGGCTTCCAGCTTGGGGAGGACTGCATTCACTTCGCGGGCGAACTGCTTGAAGATGCGTTGAGAGGCTGGGGCTTGAGCCCCGCCCAGGATGCAGGCGACTGCGCGCGGCTCCTGGAAGCCCCCAGCCCCCTCGTCTTGATGGCGGTCCTCGTTTCTCCTTGGCTGTGGCGGCAGCGGAGGGAGGCCTGCGTTGCCTTGCGGGCGATCCTTGCGAGGCTGATCCCTCCAGTCTCCCTCGCGAGGAGGGTCTTGCTAGCGATCCTCGCAAGGTTGATCGCGCCACCCATGGTGCGGGCCACGGTCTTCCCAGCGCCCTGCATTCCTTCCTCCTCCTCGACCGTAGCCCCGGTCACCGCGGTCGGGGCGACGGCCGATCCTTCCTTCTCGCACAGCTCGGAGCTCTTGACATTCATTGGTGTTGTGGGTGTGGAGGTCGTGGTACACACAGTACCGACTGCCCTTGGGAGGTTTGGGCAGATCTCTGCCCCGCTTGGTGTCTGGTTCTGCCGCGAGCACGGCAGCCCCCTTGCACTTCACATCCTTGGCCTTGGGCTTCTTCTCTTCTGGGTCTGCGGCAGGCAGCTCGAGGAGGGAGAGACGCCCTTCCTCAGCCCTGGCGCACTTGGTTGCCAAGTTGAACAACTCCAAGGAAGTGCACAGGTCTTCATGCATTGCCAGCTCCTCCTTCATCTTGACATCGTGCATGCCGTCGGAGAAGGCTGAGATGATGGCCTCCTCGGTCACCTTGGGAATCTTGAGGCGTGCATTGTTGAAGCGCTGGATGTACTTTTGTAGGGTCTCTCTGGGTCGTTGCTTGATGCAGGGCATGTCGCTCACGGCGGGTGGCCGGTTGCGAGTACCTTGGAAGTTGGCGATGAAGCGGGTGCGCATCTCGTCCCAGGAGGAGATCGTGCCTGGGGCCAGGTTCAGGAGCCAGGTGCGGGCCCCGTCCTTGAGCGCCATGGGAAACCAGTTTGCCATGACCTTCTCGTCTCCGTTGGCAGCTTTGATGCCCAGCTCATAGAGCTGGAGGAACTCCGCAGGGTCGGCCGTGCCATCGTAACAAGGAGGCAGGTCCGACTTGAACTTGCCGGGCCACGCGACGCTGCGTAGCTCGGCGGTGAATGCACGGCAGCCTGCTGTGGCCACGGGAGGCCTTGGGTGATGAAGAGCTTGGTCTTGCATGCCCCCACGCGCTGCAGCTGGGAGCAGCGCGGGGTCTTGATGCGCGGGAGCAGGAGCATGGTCGCGACGTGCTGGAGCAGGGAGCACACGGGCACCTTCTTGCGGGCGAGGGACTTCTTGGCAGATCTGCTCTTGCCGCGCTGGCACCTGACGGAGCGGGTTCCGCCCATGGGCCACACGCCTTGGAGCCATGGCGCCTTCTTGAGGAGGAGGCGGCCAGGGCGCCACCGGAGCTTCGTCGCTCGCGCGGGGCGGGGTGCGGTGCAGCGGAACGGACGGCGCAGGAGAGCCCCCTGCAGCGCGGACGAGCTCGGTGACGCGGTAGAGCCATTCTTCGTAGACGTCATCGACGGGACGGTAGCGCAGGAGCTCGTTTGCCGCGATGAGCGCAGCTCGAGCCTCCATGGGTGTGCAGGACGAAGAACCAGCTAGGGTGAGCGAGGGAGTAGCGGTGCAGCCATCTTGCCGCACGGACGGATGCCGAGACGACGCTTGCTGCTCGTCCCCCACCGGGCCAGTGGCGGCGTTGACGGCAGGTGACGGGGAACGGCGAGGACGCCCACCGACAGGAGCCGTCTGGGCGACGCAGGAAGCGAGAGCGGCCCGGCGCTCGGCGCGGGCCCGACGAGCGTCAGACATGGATGCGATGGTCGCAGGAGAACGGGGTGGTGGGAGACGAATTCCGGCGCACCCCTACCTGGCACGCCAAATGTTGGATTTTGGGTTCCGGCAGACCCTTGAGGTTCGAACACTGGGGTGAGCGCAGAGATTTCACCTCCTACCTACCTGCACCCCTCCGCCTCGCTGAGATCTAAGCTATGGGAAGAACAGCACAAGAGACACAGGGTTTATACTAGTTCGGGCCACCGTTGTGGTGTAACACCCTACTCCAGTGTGTGGTGTGGTGGATTGCCTCTTGGGCTGATGATGATGAGCAATACAAGGAAGAACAACCTCGCGAGGGTCTGCTCTTAGCTGTGGGGATGAACTGCTAGGAGGACTTCAGTCACCCTTCTCTCTCTCTCTCTTCTCGACTCTCTCTCTAATTTCCGATCCTCTCTCTGATTTCCCTTTTTTTCACCCTATGGGTGGCTAGTCCTATTTATAGGCAAAGGCCCTGGGCCTCTTCCCAAATATTGAGCAGGAAGGGTGCCAACAATTGGCCATTTTGAAGGTGAACATCTGGTACACTTATCCTGACTAAAGTTGGTCCTCGCCTGCCAAAGGCTCTGGTGGTGATGCTGGCTTGGGCTCCACAATGACTTCCTTCCTGCCGTTGGACTGGTCTTGGTCTCGTTGCACCGAAACGGGTGCCTTTGCTTGATGCTCTCGCCTGCGCTTGCTCCCTTTGCACCAAAGAGGAAAGGAGGACACTGCGCGGGCTGGCGCCCGCCTGGCGCCCTTGGTCGTCATGGCTTGAGTCACGGGCACCTCGTGAGGTACCCTGCCTTGATCTCTCTGCCTCCTTGCAAGCCAGCCTGATGTGGTCGTGCCTGAGGAAGCTCCATGTCATCCGCCCCGCGAGGCTTGGCCCCTCGCGAGGGTCTTGGGTCTGTGTCGATGAAGACGGGCCGTGCTGGGCCCCCCTTCGAGCCACGCTACAGGCCGCAGGCAGGCAAGTCTGGGGACCCCCGATCCCAGAATGCCGACAAGTTTCCTCATACATGAGGTTTAATCCGCTGCCGCCATCCATGAGCACCTTAGTGAGCCGAAATCCGTCCACAATTGGGCTGAGGACCAAAGCGGCTGGTGTTCGGGCTGTTCGGAATTTAGGTTCGTCACTGGCGTTGCAGGTGATAGCCGTGTCGCTCCATGGATTTATTGCTGCCACGTGGTAGACTTCGGCAAGGCCGCGGAGTGCTCGCTTACGCCTATTATTTGAGGGGAAGGTCTCGAAAACCGTTAATATTGTGTTGTTATCCATGGGGAGGTGCTCTGGGGTATTTTGGGTGAGAAGACCCTCGCCGCTTTTGGCCACCTGCCGGAGTACCCAACATGCTCTAAGGTTGTGCATTGATATGGTATCCGCTGTACTATGAATTTTGTAGGGCCCGTTGAGACATCCCTCCAATACGGTTCCATGCCCTGTAGTGGGCTTTTGCTTCTTTGTAATTGAGTCGGGCGACTTATAAGAGTGCACCCTTTTAGTTCGGACTGGGGGTCTTGTCAGAGTCAGATTGTCCCAAAATTGCGTACGGGTTTTCCAGGCACTTTCCATCGCACAGTATTTCCGTACTATGTCCGCCAAGTCAGCAAGTGTGCTACGTTACAGTGATTTATGGCGTTGAGGACTCCTTTGTCCGTGCAATTGTTGCAAAAGAACGAAATTGCATCTTCCTCGCGACAGTCCTTGACCTTGTTCATTACAAGGAGGAATCTGGCCCAATAGTGATGTACTGTCTCTTGGGGCGTTTGCCTAATGTGGGAAAGATAGTTTGTATCTGGGTGGGTGGGTGGATTTAAGTCTAGACCCAATCTGTGATCCCGGGGCAGGGGAGTTTCCGATCTTGGAAGTTCGGGCTCCGGGATATTGCCCTGTGGGTTCGGTATGCGGCCTGATTCTGGATTCGGGGTTAGGGCGGCGTCCTCCCGCGAGTGCGTATCCTGTTCGGAGAGCTCGGGAATCCGGACATAGTTCGTCCTCAGGATAGAGGGAGAATCGCCGCATTGCTCCTCCACCACCTCTATTTGATGGGTGACCGGCGGAGAGTTAATCTCCCTTTGGTCGGGTTTAAGCCCGATCCAATCTTAGTCCGTAGTGACTCCCAGAGCGGCGATGCGATCCAAGAGCTCGTTCAAAGAGGAGAGCTCCATTGGCAATTTTGAGCCGATGTGGAGGCTATTTTCGATGACCCGAGAGGTCATCGTCGGCGCAGCGGCCGAGCAGGCGGTCATGACGAAGCCGCCAAGTCGGAGAGTTTGGCCTACAGCCAGGGCTCCCCCAGAGGTGATGTTGTCCTTGACAAACGAGGCAAGCCATCTTCCTTATGATGACGACACAGTGGAACTCTCAATGAAAACACCAATGTCGGTATCAAAACCGGCGGATCTTGGGTAGGGGGTCCCAAACTGTGCGTCTAAGGCGGATAGTAATAGGAGGCAGGGGACACGATGTTTTACCTAGGTTCGGGCCCTCTTAATAGAGGAAAAACCCTACGTCCTGCTTGATTGTTCTTGATGATATGTGTCGGCGTTCTGGGAACGGGGGTCCCCAGACTTGCCTGCCTGCGGCCTGCGGCGTGGCTCAATGGGGGGCCCAGCACGGCCCATTTTCACCAACACCAACTCAAGACCCTCGCGAGGGGCCAAGCCTCGCGGGGCGGATGACACGGAGCTTCCTCGGGCACGGCCTCGTCAGGCTGGCTCACGAGGAGGCGGAGAGATCAAGGCGGGGTACCTCGCAAGGTGCCCGTGATGCAAGCCATGACGACTCAGGGTGCCAGGCGGGTGCCAGCCCGCGCAGCGTCCTCCTTTCCTCTTTAGTGCAAAGGGGGCAAGCGCAGCCATGGAGTACCGAGGCATCAGGCAAAGGTTGCCATTTCGGTGCAAAAGGACCAAGACCAGGAGGACTACGAGACGGAGATCACCATGGGGCCCAAGACAGCGTCATCACCAGAGCTTTGCGCAGGCGAAGACTACTTTTGTCAGGATAGTTGATACTTGCTGTCCCCTTTCAAATTAGCCCGCCATTGTTGGCTCCCTTCCCGCTCAATATTTGGGGAGAGGACCAGGGCCACTATAAATAGGACCGGCCACCCACGTAGCAAGGGGTTCGGCTCAGTCTCCTCCAAGGGGTTCGGCTCAGTCTCCTCCAAGGGGTTCGGCTCAGTCTCCTCCAAGGGGTTCGGCTCAGTCTCCTCCAAGGGCTCGACAAGTAGAGTGGTGGTAAGCAGAGAGAGAGAGTGAGATAGAGAAAGGTGGCTGAACTCCTCCCAGCAGTTCATCGCCCCAACCAAGAACAGACCCTCGGAGGCTGTTCTTCCTTGTACTGTTCATCATCATCAGCCCAAGAGGCAATCCACCACACCACACACTAGAGTAGGGTATTACACCACAACGGTGGCCCGAACCAGTATAAAGCCTGTGTCCCTTGTGTTGTTCTTTTCATAGCATTTTATCCTAGCGTGGCGGAGGGGTGCAGGAAGGTAGGAGGCGAAATCTCCGCGCGCACCCCAGTGTTCGAACCTCAAGGGTCTGCCGGAACCCAAAATCCAACATTTGGCGCGCCAGGTAGGGGTGCGCCGGAATTCGTCTTCCACCGCTCCGCTCTCCTCCAACCATCACACTCATGTCTGACGCACGTCGGGCCCGCATGGAGCGCCGGGCCGCCCTCGCTTCCCTCGTGGCCCAGACAGCCCCTGTCAGCAGGCGTCCTCGCCGTTCCCCGTCGCCCGCCATCAAAGCCGCCACCGGCCCGGCGGGGGACGAGCAGCAAGCATCGTCTCAGCATCCATCCGTGCGCCAAGACGGCCGCACCGCGACTCCCTCACTCGCCCCGGCTGGATCTTCGTCCCGCGCGCTTCGCGCGCCCATGGAGGCTCGGGCTGCACTCATCATGGCAAACAAGCTACTGCGCTACCGTCCCGTCGACGACGTCTATGAAGAATGGTTCGACCATGTCGCCGAACTCGTCCGCGCCGTAGGGGGGCTCCTCCACGCCGTCCGCTCTGCTGCACCGCACCCCGCCCCGTGCGGGCGACGAGGCTCCGGCGGCGCCCCGGCCGCCTCCCCCTCAAGAAGACGCCATGGCTCCAAGACGCGTGGCCCCTGGGCGGAACCTGTTCCGTCAGGTGCCAGCGCGGCAAGAGCAGAGCTGCCAAGAAGTCCCACGCCCGCCAGAAGCTGCCCGGGCACTGCCTGCTCCAGCACGTCGCGACCATCCTCCTGCTCCGGCGTGTGGGGACATGTAGGACCAGGCTCTCCATCACTCAAGGCCTCCCGTGGCCACAGTAGGCTGCCACGCCTACATCACCGAACTTCACAGCGTCGCATGGTCGGGCAAGTTCAAGCCGGACCTGCCTCCTCGCTACGACGGCACGGCCGACCCTGCGGAGTTCCTCCAGCTCTACGAGCTGTGCATCGAAGCTTCCAACAGAGACGAGAAGGTCATGGCGAACTGGTTTCCCATGGCGCTCAAGGATGGGGCCCGCACCTGGCTCCTGAACCTGGCTCCAGGCACAATCTCCTCCTGGGAAGAGATGCGCGCCCGCTTCATCGCCAACTTCCAAGGTACTCGCGACCGGCCACCCGCCGTGAGCGACATGCGCTGCATCAAGCAACAACCCGGGGAGACCCTGCAGAAGTACATCCAGTGCTTCAACAATGCACGCCTCAAGATTCCCAAGGTGACTGAAGAGGCCATCATCTCAGCCTTCTCCGACGACGTGCGCGACGTCAAGATGAAGGAGGAGCTGGCGATGCATGAAGACCTGTGCACTTCTTTGGAGCTGTTCAACTTGGCAAACAAGTGCGCCAGGGCTGAGGAAGGGCGTCTCTCCCTCCTTGAGCTGCCTGCCGCAGACCCAGAAGAGAAGAAGCTTAAGGCCAAGGAAGTGAAGCGCAAGGGGGCTGCCGTGCTCATGGCAGAACCAGACACCAAGCGAGGCAGAGATCAACCCGAACCTCCCAAGGGCAGCCGGTACTGCGTGTACCACGACCTCCACACCCACATCACCAGCGAATGCCAAGAACTCCGACCCATGCGTGAAGGAAGGATCAGCCGTCGCCCTGACCGTGGTGACCGGGGATACGGCCGAGGAGGAGGAAGGAACGCAGGGCGCTGGGAAGACCGTGGCCCGCGCCAGGGGTGGCGCGACCAACCTCGTGAGGATCGCTGGCAAGACCCACCTCGCAAGGGAGGCTGGAGGGATCAGCCTCGCGAGGATCGCCCGCGAGGCAACGCAGGCCTCCCACCGCTGCCGCCGCAGCCGAGGAGGAACGAGGACCGCCACCAGGACGAGGAGGCTGGGGGCTTCCAGGAGCCTCGCGCGATCGCTTGTATCCTGGCCGGAGATCAGGCCCCAGCCTCTCAGCGCATATTCAAGCAGTTCGCCCGCGAAGTGAATGCAGCCCTCCCCAGGCTCTTAGCCACGCGCCCTCTCAGGTGGTCGGCGTGTGCTATCACCTTCAGCTCAGCAGATCAACTCAAGTGTGCGGCTACAACCGGAGTCCTCCCGATGCTTTGTTCCCCAATCATCAGCAACGTGGTGGTCACCAAGACCCTCATCGATGGTGGGGCAGGGCTCAACGTCCTGTCCGAAGAGACGTTCAACAACCTCCAAGTGCCCTACAGCCAGCTTCAGCCAACCAAGCCCTTCTCCGGTATCACCGACGGCTCCACGGTCCTGATCGGGCAGGTCCGCCTCCCCGTCACCTTCGGGGCACGCGACAACTACCACACCGAGCTCATCGACTTTGACGTCGCTCACATCTGCCTGCCGTACAACGCCATCCTCGGGTACCCGGCGCTGGCCAAGTTCATGGCCGTGACTCATCACAGCTACAACATCCTCAAGATGCCAGGAAGCGGCAGAGTCATCACGGTGCCCTATGAAGAGAAGGACGTAGTGTGTTCCCTGGAGCGAGCCTTTCAGGCCGCATCATTGGAGGACCCGAATCGTGGAAGCAGGAGGCTTCTTGAGGCCGCCCCCAAGAAGAAGAAGACATCGTCCGGCCTGGGCCCTCAGGAGGTAGGCCCCTCTGGGCCCGTGACTGCCCAAGGGGAACCTCCTTCCATCGCATAGGAAAGCGCGCCCGGCGCCCTCCTCAGGCAGGGCTCGGGGGCTCTCCCCAGGAGGGCCACCGACCTAGCAAGGGTCGCGAGGGAGGCGCCGGGGCACCACATGGAGGCGCGTTTCGAAGCACGTTTCCCTCAAGAAGGAGCAAGGCAAGGAGATGCAGACCCACAGGAGTTCATCAGCAAGGCCATTCAGGAGCTACAGAAGTCCAGAGTCATGAGAGGCGCCCGCCGCCTACCAGCAGTGGCTCCCCATCCAGGCGAGGATGGCGGGCTGGGCGTCTGCGTTGACGTACCAGGGCTCAACCAAGTCGCCTCCTTGGGGCGCCTTTGGCCCTCGCGAGTGGGGCGCTGCGGAGGTCCACCCCACAGCTGCGTTCGCATGCCTTACAGCTTGCCAAGCGCGGCTGACGCATACCAGCGCCTCATGAGGGGCATCACGGAGGCGCAAGAGGCCAGGTGCTCCGCAGCCCTGGCGGAGATGGAGATGGCCCGCGAGGAACCGCCAGCGCCTCCGGAGCCTCCCGAGGCCCCTGGGCCTGGGGGCTCATGAGGATCGGCTCCCGTAGCCCACCAAGCCGGCTACACCAACACCCTTTCGTCTTCAGCGTCATCAGGTGACATCTTGCAAGTTTCACTTCCAGCAAGGAGCGCCCCCAGGGCTGCATTATTCCCAGGCCGCGTGGGTCCGTCCCTGCGGCGTGTATCCCTTTTATTCCGCATTGTTAGCTTACCTTGTTGGGGGCGCCCCTCGGGCTGCATGATCCCCAAGCCGCTCGGGCCAGGCTCAGCGGCATGTACCCCATTTGCGTTCATTCCCGGTTATGCGTTAGAACTGCCATGCTTGATTATTTGGTGCCGGTCCGCGGCGCCTCCTCTTCTCCAGGTTGACCACTTGCACGTTAAAGGGGGGGTACCTGAGCATCGCGACTCAGGGCTCTTACTGGCTCTCCAGCCCTCACCCTCTGGCCTTGACCACGGCATCGCGACCTGGCATACCAGCAACGGCAGAGACCATCTCGAGGGCCGGGACCCGAGGACGTAGAGTGCAGGCATCTAACCGAACTTGCAGGGGCACAACACAAGATAAGGCCTAGTGCCAGGCGCAACCCGCCTAGAGGTAGGGCCCCGTGAGTCCCGCGCTGGCTCACGGGTGCCCAGATACACCTCACCAGGCCCTACCGTGCCAGCCAAGTGTCATGGCGGGGCTGTACACGCCCCGGGGGCTCCTCTCGGAGGGGGGCCCCCTCCCACGCACCAGTGGAAGCACCATGCTCCGCGCTGGCTGACGACACTGCCGAGGAGCGGCTATGCCCGTACTCATACGGAAGCGCTATGCTCCGCGCTGGTGATAAACAACTGAGGGTGGCCTCCGGGCCGCATCAACCTCAGGGAGCCCAGTGCTCAGTGTCTAGCCTCATCGCAACGCCTCCCCTCGGGAGTGCCGCGCGATGGGGCTGGGCACGGGGGCTGCGCCAGGGTTATGCCCAGACGCACGCCGCCTAGCCAGGTCCCCACGGGCCTGGTTCGTCGCGCACCTCTCCCCGAGCGGAGCCAAGGTATGAAGGCCGTTTGAGCGTCAAGGGGGACTCCTGAGCATCGCGACTCAGGAGCCTAACTGGTCACGTAGCCCCTCACTCCTTTGGTCCCGTCCTGGTTTCCGGTCGGGGCTATTGCTGGGTGAGGTACGCGCGTGTCCGGGCTCTGCAGACATAGAATGGTGGATCCACCCACATAACACCTCCCTCCTTGTTGTTCGTGCGCCAAGGGGGACTCCTGAGCATCGCAACTCAGGAGCCTAACTTGTCACGTAGCCCCTCACTCCTTGGTCCCGTCCTGGTTTCCGGTCGGGGCTACTGCTGGGTGAGGTACGCGTGGGGCCGGGCTCTGCCGGCGTAGAACGTAAGCAAGTAGGAAGGAAAAGCACAAATTTCAAAGGAATTCGAAAGCAAATATTACAGGCCACACTGTTATCCCAATATCAAGCGCAAGTTTAAACGCCTCCCCGAGGCATGATACATGTGCAGGAATCAAAAGCAGGACATGAGCCATGATGGAGTCACTTGGCAGCGGCGGAGCAGCGCGGCATGGGTTCGCCTCAAGGAGCAGCGGGGTCGATAGCGCCTTGCTCCGGCTTGGTGCTGAAGGCACGGAACTTCCCCAGCAGAGCCTCTGCGCGACCCTTCACAGCCTCGGCAGCAGCCGCCGCACGCTTGCCGCTCACGGGCTCCAGCAGGCTGTCAAGGTCGAACCCGGGATCGTGAAGGTGGATGTGGGTGAGAACCCGCGTCAGTGCAACAGAAGACAGAATGCGCGCCTCGGCCTCGGCCATGAGGCTGAGGCCAAGGGCGACATCTTCAAGAGCGTGGACCAAGAAGGGAAGCAGCTTGGCAGGGCCGTCCTCGGTGCTGGCTAGCAGGCTCTCCAGGCCGCTGTTGTAAAGCATCCTCAGCGAGGAGCGAGCCTTCGCCTCCAGCTCTATGAAGGCCGCGCGGTCTTCGGCGAGAACTAGGGCCTTGCCATCCAGCTCAGCCTTCCTCGCCCCCAATTCCTGCTCCAGCGCGCCTAGGCGGTCGCGACGTTTCTTGAGCTTGGCCTCCCGGCCCTCGACGGCCGCCTCGCGAGCCTTCACGCCTTCTTCCTGCTCTTGGCGAAGGCGAACCTCTTTCGCAAGCTGATCCCGCAGGCCCTGCAGCTTGTCCTCCAGCACCTTGCAGCGACCACGGACATCGACCACCTTTCCCAGGGCTGCATCGCGAGCAGCCTTCGCCTCAAGGACGGCCTGCTTCTCCTCGTCGTATGCCGTCGAGGCCTGGGCCAGCGCCGCCCAAATCGAAGCGTCGGAGAGAACCCATCCAGAAACCAGCTCCAAGTGCCCAGCCACCAGGCAAGGGTCGGCGCCGAGAAGATCCTGCCGTAGCTGGTCCAGCTCAGCAACAACGTGGTCCGGAACGGCGGAAGGAGTCGGGGAGATAGCAGCCGATGGAGTAGGAGGAGAAGGCGGCGGCACGGCCGCAGCATCCTGAGGCGGAGTCTGCCGCGCCCCGACACCTGTAGCAGCGGCGGCAGACGGGAGCACCTTAGGAGCCACTTGGGCCGTGGGGGATGAGCTCGCCCCAGCTGGCTCAGTCAAGCCCCGCGAGGATGACCGGGCGGAAGAAGCTTGTGCGTTGCGGTCACCTTCCTTCAGGAGCGCTGTCACGAACGGAACCTCAGGAGCCCCCTTTGACTTCTTTGCTGCGGGCGCCAACCTATCCCAAGACGCGGACGTCAAGCCTCAGAAGCAGAGCAAGAGATAAAGACGAGAATCGAATGCTTACGGGTCGTCGCTAGTGAGCTCAAGCGGCCTCCAGCCAAATTTGAAGCCCGAAAGCCAGCTGGAAGGGTCAACCTCAGGAAGCTTGGAGGCGGAAGGTGCGTCTGCGGATCGCCCCGGGGCCGGGGGAGACCCGCGGGAGATCAGCCCATTCCTGTCCTTCTTCGGGATCGGGGGCGAGCTCCCGCCGTCCTGCTTGTGGTCGTCTTCATCGTCATCCTCGTCGTCATCGTTCGGAGAGAGGCGGAGAACGCGGGACCTGCACCGGGGGAGGGGAGCCCTCGACTCTCCGTCAGTCGCCTCGGAGTCAGGCCCTTTTCCGCGCTCCCCTCCTTCTTCCTCTTTGCTGGAGTCGCCAGAGGGCACGTTCGCCGGTCCCTTGGGAACCTCCAGGGGCACGGGCCCTTCCCCGTTGAAGACGGGCATGGACTTCACTACCCTCTCCCAGTCGTCGCGGAGGAACAAGGGCGTAGGAGCGCCCTCCAACCTCGCCACATTGCCCCCGACCAGAGATTGAAGAACCGCAGCCAAGTCTCCATCGGCCCAGGCCGCGGGGCTAGGATGGGGCCTCCGCATTGGAAGCGAGTACTGCCGAAGCAGAGCCAGCTGGTGCTCCAGGAACTCCCTCAGCAACGACGCGCCGGTCAGCTTCGCCGCCGCCATGTTGGCCGGCCTCAGATCCACGTCCATCTTCTCCAACACCATCTTCGCACGGGGATCCGTGAGCTCCGCTCGACCCCAGTTGATGGAGCTCGTGGGCTGCTCGGTGGGCAAGATCAGCCAAGGGTGGATGCGCTCAGTGTCCACCAAGACCCACTTGCTCCTGAATCCCTCAATCCTCTTCTCAGAGTTCGAGATGGCAATGGCGCCACCGTATGCAACGAAGCTCGCTCATGCGGAAGCAGGACCGCGAGAGGTCCGGAGGGAGAAGTAGTGGCGCAGCAAGGCCACTGAGGGTTGCACCCCAACGTGGGCCTCGCAATAATAAGCAAAGATCGCGAGGAGAAGGATGGAGTTGGGATGGAGATGCAGAGCCTGCAGCTTGTAATGGCGGAGGACAGAGAAGAAGAACTCGAAGAAGGGAGGCACCAGGCCAGCAACAATGGCACTTACGAAGAGTGGATAGAAGGTACTCCTTTGACCCTCAGGGGTGGTGGAGCCGGCCTTGAACACCTTCGCCCCGTCGGTGCCTCGCGCCGTCGCTATCCGGCGCAACCGGGCAAGGCCCGTCTCCGACACGTTCGGCGGGTCTAGGGCAGACGAGTACCAAGCTGCGGCCGGGGGCTGGCGAGGCGCCATGGCTTCCTGGGTCGCACGGTCAGGGCAGATCTGGAGATTTCGGAGGAAGGAAGGAGAAGCGCGGGAAAGGGTATCTGAACAGCAACCGGGGGAAGCAAGAAGAAGGGCCTGGGCGGACACCACTCCCTTATCAACTCGCGCGACTGCTAAGGCGCCCACGTCCAGTCAACCGCCACGCGGCGCCCAAGGCCGCAGGCTGTTAGGGCCCGCGGCGCTTCGCTCTTGCCCTTCCACCTTCCTGCACGGCCAAGTCCGGGCGCGCCTTGGGCCCAGGGGCTACTATCGGTGTTCTGGGAACGGGGGTCCCCAGACTTTCCTGCCTGCGGCCTGCGGCGTGGCTCAAAGGGGGGATCCGCACGGCCCATCTTCACCAACACCAACTCAAGACCCTCGCGAGGGGCCAAGCCTCGCGGGGCGGACGACACGGAGCTTCCTCAGGCACGGCCTCGTCAGGCTAGCTCACGAGGAGGCGGAGAGATCAAGGCGGGGTACCTCGCGAGGTGCCCGTGACGCAAGCCATGACGACTCAGGGTGCCAGGCGGGTGCCAGCCCGCGCAGCGTCCTCCTTTCCTCTTTGGTGCAAAGGGGGCAAGCGCAGCCGCGGAGTATCAAGGCATCAGGTAAAGGTTGCCATTTCGGTGCAACGAGACCAAGACCAGGAGGACTACGAGATGGAGGTCACCATGGGGCCCCAGACGGCGTCATCACCAGAGCTTTGCGCAGGCGAAGACTACTTTTGTTAGGATAGTTGATACTTGTTGTCCCCTTTCAAATTAGCCCGCCATTGTTGGCTCCCTTCCCGCTCAATATTTGGAGAGAGGACCAGGGCTACTATAAATAGGACCGGCCACCCACGTAGCAAGGGGTTCGGCTCAGTCTCCTCCAAGGGGTTCGGCTCAGTCTCCTCCAAGGGGTTCAGCTCAGTCTCCTCCAAGGGGTTCGGCTCAGTCTCCTCCAAGGGGTTCAGCTCAGTCTCCTCCAAGGGGTTCGGCTCAGTCTCCTCCAAGGGCTCGACAAGTAGAGTGGTGGTAAGCAGAGAGAGAGAGAGTGAGATAGAGAAAGGTGGCCGAACTCCTCCCAGCAGTTCATCGCCCTAGCCAAGAACAGACCCTCGGAGGCTGTTCTTCCTTGTACTGTTCATCATCATCAGCCCAAGAGACAATCCACCACACCACACACTAGAGTAGGGTATTACACCACAACGGTGGCCCGAACCAGTATAAACCCTGTGTCCCTTGTGTTGTTCTTTTCATAGCTTTGATCCTAGCGTGGCGGAGGGGTGTAGGAAGGTAGGAGGTGAAATCTCCGCGCGCACCCCAGTGTTCGAACCTCAAGGGTCTGCCGGAACCCGAAATCCGACAATATGAGTATTACAAGAGTAGATCTACCACGAGATCAGAGAGCCTAAACCCTAGAAGCTAGCCTATGGTATGATTGTATGTTGTCCTACGGACTAAAACCCTCCGGTTTATATAGACACCGGAGGGGGCTAGGGTTACACAAGGTCGGTTACAAAGGAGGAGATATACATATCCGTATTGCCTAGCTTGCCTTCCATGCCAAGTAGAGTCCCATCCGGACACGAGATGAAGTCTTCAATCTTGTATCTTCATGGTCCAACAGTCCGGCAAAAGGATATAGTCCGGCTGTCCGGAGACCCCCTAATCCAGGACTCTCTCAGCCGAGTTTGACTTTTGGTTTGGGACATATTTGGATATGAGAAAGTGGTTGAGGGTTGTGGAGTATATCACTAAGCACTTTGAGCAAGAACCTCATTAAGCAACACCTCATCCCCTCTTAATAGTATTGGCTTTCCTATGGACTCAATGTGATCTTGGATTACTAAAATGAAAAATGTAGAGTCTTGAGCTTTGAGCTAGAGCCAATCATTTGTCTTCATCTTCTTGAAGGGGTCCCACATCCTCTAGTCCAAGCCACTCCACTGTTGGACTTATCTGAAATATGCTAGATCAAAGTATTAGTCTAACAAGAGATATGTTGACATTAATTACGAAAATTACCCGGGGGCACTTGTGCTTTCACATACCGTGGGATCCGTTGTTCCATCGTATGATTCGATATTTACATGTTTGAACCCGTCTAGGAATTCATGCTCCATTACTTCGTTTGTGAAGCAAAGAGGGTGTGCAGCGTCTCTCTATTGGGCCACACTGCGACGTACCTCCGATGGAGTCCATTTGCGTTTTTCGGCCCAGGTGTGGCTAGGTTTGTCACGTCCAAATAGGTGGTCGTCGTCACGTGTCGAGGTATGTCCTCGCGATCCGTAGATCGCTCTTGAGTGTCCTGCTCTACTATCCAAGTCCTGTTGAAGGTCGTATGCACAACCCTGAGCTGTTTTGTTGTTGCCTTTACAGGTAGGTGGGGCGGTCTGGTGTTCGGCTTGAGTTGTCGTTTTACCCGGACCAAGTTGTGGTCGACCTGCCACCTTGTGCGATGATGGAACGGGCTTGAGCGCCTTGTCCTCGCCCTGGGGTAGGAGTCTACGCTTCGGGTAGCTTTTGGCTGGGCCACTAAGGCCCTATTCTTCGGTGGCTAGGACTTCAGCCCATCTATCATTGAGCAGATCTTGGTCAGCTTGAAGCTGCTGTTGCTTCTTTTTCAGGATCCTTGCAGTGGCTATTAGTTGGCGCTTGAAGCGCTCCTGCTCAACAGGTTCCTCAGGCACGATGAAATCCTCGGTGCCGAGGCTCACCTCATCCTCAGAGAGCGGAAGGTAATTGTAGTCCTCCGAATCTTCGTGTGTGGCCTGATTACCAGGGCTAACCTGCCCATATTCCTGTTTATCTTGTTCATTTGCTGTATCAACGGGGTCTTCGTTGTCTTCGGCATTGTCGTCCATACTGTCAATGTTCTCGGAGTCGTAATCAAGTGAATCGGTCGAATCCTCGACTGTGGCTATGAAGTGGGTGGTGGGTGGGAAGCAAAATTCTCCATCGTCAGCCCCTGGTTCGAGCCGGATATAGTTCGGCTGTGAGTCCTCCGCCAAGGACAGGCTCTTTAAGGAATTTAGCACATCGCCCAAGGGCGAGTGCTGGAAGATGTCTGCGGTGCTGAATTTGAAGATCAATAAATGATCAAGCTCGGCGTCCGCGGGCTCATGTGGTTCGGAACTTACGGCCGGAGACGAGTCCGGAGTTCCGCTGACAAAGACATCGTGAGAGCTAGGCCTATGTGCGGCTCCGACGCCATGGAATCTATGGCCTCCGTGGTAGGGTTGATTCTCCTGTCCTTGGATGGCGTAGCTTGCTCCAGATCTAGGGCCAGAGCGGTTACAGGACCAGTCTCCTAGATGCGGCTAGATGACAGATTTAGGTCATGATCATCGGGGTGACCATGAGCGGCTACCGCGGTCTCGAATCCGGCGAAGATCAAGTCTTCATGGGTGTCCGCAACGTAGTTCAAGCTCCCAAATCTGACCTGATGGCCAGGGGCGTAGCCTTCGATCTGCTCCAGATGGCCAAATGAGTTGGCCCGCAGTGCGAAGCGGCCGAACACGAAGATCTATCTGGGGAGGAAAGTTTCTCCTTGGACGACGTCATTATTGACGATTGAAGGGGCCTGTCGGTGTCAAAACCGGCGGATCTCGGGTAGGGGGTCCCGAATTGTGCATCTAAGGCGGATGGTAATAGGAGGCAGGCGACACGATGTTTTACCCAGGTTTGGGCCCTCTTGATGGAGGTAAAATCCTACGTCCTGCTTGATTAATATTGATGATATGGGTAGTACAAGAGTAGATCTACCACGAGATCAGAGAGGCTAAACCCTAGAAGCTAGCCTATGGTATGATTGTATGTTGTAGTTGTTGTGTCCTATGGACTAAAACCCTCTGGTTTATATAGACACCAGAGAGGGTTAGGGTTACACAAGGTCGGTTACAAAGGAGGAGCTATCCATATCCGTATTGCCTAGCTTGCCTTCCACACCAAGTAGAGTCCCATCCAGACACGAGACGAAGTCTTCATTCTTGTATCTTCATAGTCCAACAGTCCGGCCAAAGGATATAGTCCGGCTGTCCGGAGACCCCCTAATCTAGGACTCCCTCAGTAGCCCCTGAACCAGGCTTTCAATGACGATGAGTCCGTGTCAGGACCCCGACTCGATGTCACATCGATCTAGCCGGTAACACCTCATATCACTTTGCGGCCTCACGCACGGTATCCCCACGGGTGTCGCCTTACCTTTGCCCGGGACCGTTTGCGCCTTTTGGCTCACGTATATAATAGTGTCGCTAGCATCCATATGATAAGGAGCCCGGGCTGACATGACTAGTCGTAAACCCAAAGTGGCACAGACTTAAGGCTCAGAGAGCCATACATAACATACACAAAAGGTATGGGTCACACGACCCAGCATTCAAGTCATACAGTCATACAAACCAGCAGCGGAAGTAGCTTGTCTGGGTACAGACAACTAGCAAAATAAAAGAGGCTTGGAAAGCCTAGCTATACTACGTGGTCCTTCACAAGCTCAGGATCACCACCTGGGCCTTAGCCTACTCATTGATGTCAACGTCTACGTAGAACCCATCAGAAGGGGTTGCAGCGTCTTCTGTAAAAAATGTAAATTATAGCAACATGAGTACAAAGGTACTCAGCAAGACTTACATCAGATCCTACATACATGCACATTATCAAGAAGGGTTGGTGGAGTTGTTGCAGCAAGCCAGCTCTGACCCTTGGCTAGACTATCCTACGAGACTCCGACTTGAAATGGTTTTGCGTACACGAGTCCACTACTCACCACTTCAATACACTACCGAGGATCCACCTCCGTCTTCCTACGGAAGAGCCATCCTCGGCACTCACACTTATCTTGAGGCTTTTAGTAGTTTCCATTTACTTGTCTATGAACTGTATAGGCAACCAAGTAGTCCTTTACCGCGGACGCGGCTATTCGAATAGATCAAGATAACCCTGCAGGGGTGTACTTCTTCATACACGCTCTCACCACTTACCGTCGTTTACACGACATGTACTCGGCAACCTTCAAGCGGAAGCCCAACGTGGGTGTCGGCCACGACCTACCTAACCACCTAAGCCTCCAGTTCAGGTTTATCGCCTATCCAGGTTCCATCCGCGGGGAGTCCGGCCGAGGTTTCCCATACGGCCCCGAACGATGTGAACAGGGTTCCCAAAATACCTAACGGGTATTCGGTACACCCGGCCACGTACCTACCGCATCACAGCCCACCCCTACGGTCAGCGCTGTCCACGGCCTCCAGTAGGCTACAAACACCAGAAACTACTTGCAACTCCTGGTCGGAGAACTAGGGTGAATAAGAAGCCAAGAGGGTCCATTGGTTTCGGGCCCAATGCATGGTAGTAGCTGATTCTTAAATCACACATACAGATCTCAGTGCTTAAGGTCGGCTTCAATGAAACAACCCACCATGTACTCCTACATGGCCTCTCATCGATACCTTTACCAAATTGTGTTCACCACACCACTCTTATTACCGACATAATCATTTCACTCTAGCCCATCACCCAGATGAACCAGACCTGACACGACTCTAAGCATAGCCGGCATAGCAAGGTAGGAACAACACATACATATGGCTCAATCAACTCCTACACATGCTAGTGGGTTTCATCTAGTTACCGTGGCAATGACAGGTCAATAAGAGGAAGTGGGTTCAACTACCGTAGCACACAGCAGTTTGAAACGCGTTGTCTTAATGCAGTAAAAGAGAGCAGGAGCGAGAACATGGGATTGTATCGATATGATCAAATGGTTGGTTGCTTGCCTGATGGTTCGATGCACTGATACGGTTCTTCGTCAGGGTAATCACGATACTCCTCGGAGGCAGATCCTGCCGCAAAGAACACCGATACACAACCATCACCAAACAATGTGCAACAATATGATGTATGCATGAAACATAGCAATATGAGTGTGTTGGGCTAATGCAGCTAAGACCAGAAGGGTTTGAACCAATTTGAATCAAAGATTCAAATTTCAAACTCAAACATGGCCCTTTAAAGTGTTTTTCCTTGTTCTGCATTAAACATCAAGTTAACTTGTTTAATCATGCATGAAAATAGTACAGATGGATAGATTGGATTTTTCTGATCATTTTTCATATATAATTTGTCTGATTTGGAGTTACAGAATAAAAGTTATGAATTTTTGAAGTTTAAATTATATTCTGGAATTTCCTATATTAGAATAATTCCAGAAAATCAATTATTGCGTCAGCCTGACGTCAGTGTGACGTCAGCAGGTCAACGGAACACGTCCGGGTCAAACCTGATAGTGGGTCCCGCATGTCAGGGTGATTAAATTAATTAAAGTTTAATTAAAACTAAACCTGTTTAATTAACAGGGCTGGGCCCCACCTGTCATTGACTCAGGGGAGTCAACCAGGGCCCACCCGTGGTCAAACCCGGGTCGGCTGCACCGGCGTTTAGCCGCCGGCGAGCCCGACGCGGCGGCGGAAGTGGTTTTGGCCGTTTCGGCCACCAAATGGGTCGCGGAGACCACCGGAGTGGAGCTGAGGACAAGCCGCAGCTCTTGGTGGAGTCCGTTGGAGTCGGGGTGGCCGGAGTTGGCGCCGGCGACGACTTTGGCGGCCACCGGGGTTCGGTCGAAGACGAACTTGACGCTAGAGGGGTCGGTGAGGCTCGGGGAGTGGCTAGCTAGGTACTAAGTGACACGGTGAGCATGATGGACACCGTGGAGTGGTCGGAGGGTAACCGGGAGCACGTCGGCGACGAGCTCCACGGCGATGGGTGCGGTTGAGCTCCGGGAGGTCGCTACATGGCTCGGGAGCAAGAACGGAAGGAAGGGGAAGATGGCTAAGCTCACAGTGAGTGCGACGAAGCCCTTGGTGTGGCCGGAGATGGACCGGAGCGACGACGGCGTTGAAGGGGATCTCCGGCGACGGCGGTTCGGGCGAGGTCGTTGCGGTGGACTCGGGCGTTGCGAGCGCTCGGGGCTCGGCTTGCTCGATGGAGTGGACAGCGGCGGAGCTCCTGGACACGATGAGAGGACGCACGGGCGGCGGGGAGCACGGCTACGACAACGGCACGGCGATGGTGGCGTCGGTCATG
>NC_057803.1:159629737-159640170 GCF_018294505.1 Triticum aestivum | reverse complement strand
GGGAGGAGCTGGAGAGGAGAGGGGGTGTCTGGGGGGTTCGGGGGAGCGAGGGAGGCCGGTCCACGACGTCACTGGGCGCGGGGAGCGGCGAGGCGGCGAGCAGGTGCGTGGCGCGCGCTGCGGTCGCCGTCGGGCACCTGCCTGCCTGCCTGGCCGGCAAGCAGCTCGCTGGAGCGGCGCTGGGCTGGGCCAGCAGGTGGGCCGGGAGCAGGCGCCATGTAAGCTTTTTCCATTTCTTTCTGTTTTCTGTTTTTTTATACTTCTGCAACTTTGTTGAATTAAATAAAATACTTAGGCTACTCCTAAAATCACCAAACTACTCCTGGTCCATAGTTGGATTATTTCCAACATGAAACATTTTAGTTTGGAGATATTTGAGCATTTAAATATTTTATATAATTTTAAATGCCCAAATTCAAATATTTATGATTTAATTCAAAAACCCTAAGCTGGCCTAGGAAAATGTGCACCACTTTTGGCAGAGGTTCTGAACCAAGACAAAAATGATGGGCATTTTAGAAGGGCATTTCAGGTTCATTGAAAAAGTTTTTAGTAAACCCTAATTGGACTGTCATCCCCATTTCAGGTTTCTGATGAAAGAGTAAACATGATGCAACACTCTAATGCATGGCTAACTAGGATGTGACAGTCCGGCGCGCGGTATTGTCTTCGGCATTGCAAGGCGGGTTCCTCCTCTGATTATACCACGGAAGAATTTGAATATAAGGATAGTGTCAGACCCTGCAAAATAAGTTCCACATACCACCGTAGAGAGAATAATATTTCCACAAATCCAATTTGCTGACTTGTTTTGGCAACACGACATTATGTCATGGCCCGGTGAATATTCGAACCGTTTCCTTTAACTAGCCCCACACATAACGCGAGGTAGTTTTTTGACACGTCTTGTCAAAGCAGAGATCGTGTCCCCTTATCACGGGATTCTCATCAATACGGCCGTGGGTAACCCAACCGCGCCATCGATTATGGCGCTTGGGGGATAAGCAAGTTTTACTAGGCTAGTGGGGACGCTTAGTTTTGTTCGCCCATATAAAGGGATAAGGATTCACTTTTCATCCTCGCCTTCTTCCTCCTTTGCTCATCCGTTTTCACACACTTGAGCTCCAGCGCCCAAGTCCGCACTTCCCACCTCAACCTTCCCCAACCATGTCCGGAGCAGGAGGCAGGTGGATGGTCTCCTCCGTCACGGAGGGAGACATCAAGAAGCCGAGGAGAGCCGGATACCTGCCCGACGACATCGCGCATCGGCTCCCAGATGAGGAGCATCTCATCCCCACCCCCGGGCCCCATGAGAGGGTAGTGTTCCTTACCCATTTCCTCCGCGGACTGGGATTCCCTCTCCACCCATTCGTCCGGGGGCTCATGTTCTACTACGGCCTGGATTTCCATGATCTTGCCCCGAACTTCATCCTCAACATCTCGGTGTTTATCGTCGTGTGCGACGCCTTCCTCCGCATCAAGCTCCACTTCGGCTTATGGCTGAAGACCTTCAATGTCAAGCCAAAGGTTGTGGGCGGCCGCCAGGCAGAGAGCGGAGGCGCCATGGTGGGCAAGATGCCCAACGTTACATGGCTCGAGGGCTCCTTTGTGGAAACCATAAAGGGGTGGCAATCGGGGTGGTTCTACATCACCGAGCCGCGTGACCCTGCATGGGCAGCGGCCCCCGAGTTCCGATCTGGCATCCCCATGCAGCTCACCTCCTGGAAAGAGAAGGGCCTGTCCTGGGGTAGTTCGTGAGAGCTGACCGGACTCCAAACATGTATTCAAAACATGGTGAACAAGAAGCTCAAACTCGTCAACGTAGTCCGGGTCATGCTCCACCGCCGGATGCTCCCGTGCCAACAACGGGACTTCAACTTGTGGGAGTTCGACCCGGCGCAGCACCGAACTCTGAACAGGCTCTTCGACACAACTCACGAAGATGCCTGGAGGGTGCTGTTCAAAAGCACCGAGGTCCCCCCTCCCATTACTGAGGATCGCAGATTCAACGCGAAGCGCCAAGCCAGTGTGGTAAGCTGCTTTACCTTTCACAGGATACTTATTTTTTGTAGATTGACTCCATGCGGGATCTAAACTCCCATACCTTTGATAGGACTGGCAGGAGACGGCCGGACAGATCGACTATTCGGTTCCTTTGCCTGATGGCCCAGCAGACGCTCTTCTGGCGAAGATGTTGACTTCGGCTCCTTATACGGTGGCGGAGATGACCAAGAAGGCCAAGGGAATCCGAAAGAGTTCCCGACGCCAGGCGTCGTTGGACTCACTGTCCGAGGACTCTACGATGCAATCCTCCCCTGAAGACGAGGAGGCAGAAGAGCATGCTCCCCCTCCAAACGGGGGAGACACGAAAAGGAAGGCCGCCCCAACTGGGGAGGCCGAAGGGTCCAAGAAGGGGAGAACTCTCCTTCCGGACTACTCTACCACCACCGCCGACAGCGAAGACGAGTGGCTGCCCAGGGCCAAGCCCCTGGGGAAGCCGTAAGTATTTGGATACCAGAGTAAGTCATAGTATTCCTTTGCCGCACAACTTCACCTAACGCCGAAATATGATTATGCAGGCTACCCCGAGCCTGTATCGATATATCATCGGACGGCTCCCTGGGCTCGTCGGACATGGATAGCGATCCAGTCCCGACCGCCGCCTCCCCTATCCTGTGGACGACGCCGAGATGCTGTCTCATGAGGCACCGGGTCGAGGGGAGACAGTCCGGGAGGCGCCTCAAGGCAGCCTTCCGGACTCCGGGAGCCGAGGGGACAAGGCCCCTGAGAGCTCCGAGTTCGGCCCTCAGTCGAACACCGCGCCGGAACCTCCAGTGGTTCCGGGCTCGGGCAGGCGGCCTCCTTCTAAGAGGGGCAAGATGCCTATGTCGGTGACCTCTGTCCATCCAGAGGCGCCGGAAAATCTGCTGGAAGCACTTCGCAGTGCTTCCATCGACGAGGAGCACCATACTATTATGAGTGCGCTGGTCCAGAAGGTTCGGTCCGCCAAGAGCGGATTGACTGAAGCCTGCGCCAGCCTTCTAACAGGCTTTGAGGTAAGTGTTTTAAAATATAGGAAAAATATTACCGCATAGACGGTATCCCCTGATGCTTTGTTCGGTGTTCACAAAGAAAAGCCGAACAGAGGATCAAATAATATCGCAGGAGTCTAATATAAGTATGTCAATATGCATATGCAGGCCTCGCTGCTGGCGTCCGCCGCACTGACTGCGGAGGTCGCCGTACTGAAGCAGGACATCGAGGGGTCCAAGAAAGAGCTCGGCCTTGCCAAGAGGCAGCTCGAGGAGAACAAGGGTAAGTAATACCCTATCTGTAGATATGTATATATAAAAGAAGACGCGATTGCAAAATGACAGGATCATCGTATATTTGCCAGGGGCCACGACCGAGGTGGCGACCCTGAAGCAAGCGCTAACCAAGGCCGAAGATAAAGCGGCCAAGGAGCGCATCGAGCGGGAAAAACAAGAGGCTCGTGTGGGCGAGGTGCAGCAAGAGCTAAGGTCTCGTGACGAAGCATGAGGCGTTGGAGCTTGACACGAAGACGCGATAGTCTGAGCTTGCCGCAGCCCTCAAGAGCGCAAAGAGTGCCAAGGCCGAGGCCCAAAAGGCCCTCCAGGAGATTGACGCGATGAAGAAAATAGTGGCGGGTAAGGCATTCTATATGCAAAGCAAGCATGTGAAACTAAATTACCGATTACTTACCCGAATTCGGAGCTCTCCAGGAGCAT
This sequence comes from Triticum aestivum, assembly GCF_018294505.1. Classification (NCBI taxonomy): domain Eukaryota; kingdom Viridiplantae; phylum Streptophyta; class Magnoliopsida; order Poales; family Poaceae; genus Triticum; species Triticum aestivum. The sequence continues at coordinate 159,636,421 of NC_057803.1, read as the reverse complement.
TCGCAGATTTGCCCCGCAACGTGTCGGATGCCGCACAATTTTACCAGGCAAAGGAGGGAAGCTCAACGGAGAAGCTATTTTGGTCTCGGTATACTGAGACCGAACACCCGATGCCTCTGAGCGACCAGCTAAAGCAGCTGGTCGAGCTGCACAAGGCGGCCGAACAGGCCATGAAGGGCCTTATAGTCCGGCTGTGGCCTGGCGACGCCCTTCCGAACAGCTACTTTGGCCTGGTGAGGCGGCTTGTGGATGCCTGTCCACGGCTGGAGGTCGTCAAGCGGTCCATCTGCATCGAAGGTGCACGCCGTCCTTTCTCCCGTGTGAAGGTGCAGTGGGCCAAGCTAGACACTGTGAAGCTGATCAAGGAAGGGCCGCCGCAGGGCAAGGAGCATCGCACCCCCGAGATTTATTATGAGGGTGTCCTGCAGGGTGCCCGTCTTGTAGCAGACGAATGTTCAAAGGATGTAATATTTGAGTAAACTTGCTCGTGTGATCCTGTATGATGAAAACTTGTTTCATATGCGCTATGCATTGCTTGTGTGAATTTAAAACATTACCTTCTGTTTGGCCGTTTATCCAATCTGAGAGATGGCGAGTCCTCGGCTTCTGCCCCCATGCCACGAGTGCTGGGGTGTTCGGGATAAACCTGAGCACTCTTGTTCCCATGTTTGGGTCCTTCGAGGGAGATGCTCAGCACAACGAAGAAGGCAACCGGACTAATAATGCTTTATCACTCTCACTTAGCCATAGAATTCTATAATTTTAAATTTCGGCAAAGCCCCTGGTATTCGGAAGGCCGAATTCGGAGCGCGATACATGCCTTTAAGCCAGACAGGGCCGGCCCCTCACCCTAAGCGGCATAAGTCTTTAGGGACTCGAAAACCTCGCCGAACAGTGACCAGTCTCTCGCCTTATCATGACAGTCAGTTTTAGCTTTCTCTGCGGAGGTGCTAAGCCCGACAGAACCGGGGCACAATCGCAGTAGTTCTCCTAGCGCTACCTTAGCCGATAGAACAGAACGTAAGGTACCAAAACATAGGAGTCGGGCAAACCCAACATTTGACCAAAGACATGATTCGGAGTTGATGCATATAATGCTATAAGTTCAGGGTGCCGCACTTGTGAAAGTGTTTGGACTTTTCACACCATATTGTGGGATACGTAAGCCCCTGGTGTATTGGCTATCGTGGTTCTAAGTCTGGCAGTAATGTAGGGGGGTAGGTATGGAGAGGCAAGATCTTAGCTATGGAGAAGTTGTAAGCACACGAGGTTTACGAGTTCAGGCCCTTCTCGGAGGAAGTAATAGCCCTACGTCTCGGAGCCCAGAGGCGGTTGACTGGATTATGCGTGTATGAATTACAGGGGTTCGAACCCTTTACACTGAGGAGGGGGTGGCTTATATAGAGTTCGCCGGACCTCTCCGGCCCTCGGTTGTGCAGGGTTTTAAATACATTAAGGTCGGGTGTTACTGGTAACGCCCCTAATAAAGTGCTATGATGACCATAAAAGTTACTTAATAACCAACCGTTAGCGTGCGGAGTAACTTTAGGTCTCCAGGTCGTCGAGTGGTTGGATCTTGGTCGAGTGATTGCTTCTTGGTCGAGTGTCTTCGAGTCTGTCGAGTGGAACACCTCCAAGTCGATTGAAAGGTGATTTCTTCTAGAGATGTCCTTGGGTAGGGCAGTTGGGACAGGTCCATGACCCTACCCTAGGTACATAGCTTCATCATTAGCTCCCGAATGGATCGAGGTTTGAGTGGGGAAGGGGTCGAGCACTTCTCTGACAAATTTTTCATGTCATGAGCAAATCTTGTTTCGGATCAATGAACCTGAGTGATGGCAGCAACGTCCTTTTCAGTCGCCTTGATCCATTCTTAGTTTTTTGTCGAGTGAGTTTCTTTACTTGAAAGGCTCTGAGTGACGGTGCGGAGGAGATCTTCGGTCTGACAAGTTGTTCTGTTGCCCGCAGATTTCGCGGGATCCGAATTTTGGGAAGCGCGCGGGACGAGGGAGGCTGCAGTAATCGGATGGGAGAGGGCGGAGCCGCATCGATCCCCGCGCCACCTTTTTCGCCACGTATCACGCGCGCGATTGTTACGGGGTTTGACAGGACCGCCCGGGCCTACCAGTCAGCCACTCGGAAGCGGCCTCATATAAGGCGTCGGACCGGGCTCTCTCAAACAGTGTGTCCCCATTATCTCTTATCCTCTTCAGGCTCCTTCGCCGCGCCCGCTCTCGCCCCAGCGCCACCGCTCCGTACGCGTCTCGCCGGGACGATGGGGAAGGAGAAGACGGCGGCTCTAGAGCGGGCGAGGAAGGCAACGACAAATGCGAAGGGGAAGGCGACCAGTCGGGGTGGATCTTCCTCGCGAACCGGCCTTCCGAAGGGCTGGATCCAGGGCGACTGGATCCGCTCGACGATCACCCAAGAGGATCTCGACGACCTAGCCGAAGGAGGGATGATCCCCCATGAATCGGCCCGGCTTCCGGGGAAGGAATCCGAGCCGCAACCTCGGGAGGGTGAGCGTGTTGTCCTTGCCACCCACGTCGCCCGTGGATTTTCCTTGCCTCCTCACCCTTTCTTTCGGGGATTTCTGAACTTCTTTGGGGCACAACTCCACCACTTCACTCCCAACACAATCGTTTATCTCGCCGCTTTCGTTTCTTTGTGTGAGAATTTCCTGGGTTGTCGGCCTCACTGGGGTCTTTTCAAGCACATTTTCACTTGTCGCTCTTAGACGGTGAAAAAGGCCAATCCAAGTGACGAGAGAACTCAAGTGATTCAGATGTGTGGGGGTCTTGGTGTTTAGATGAGAGGGAAAAGTTCCTTTCCGGCCATGATTCTTCCCGACTCGGTTCGCGGATGGCAGTCTACCTAGTTTTACTGCAAAGACCAGTTGACGCCAGGTCAGTCGACTGGCCTCCCTCCTTTTACCATGGACCGAGTGAGGAAACCCTCCTCTTTGAAGGTGCTCCCGGAGGAGAAGGCGCAGGTGAGGGTGCTGGTCGAGCGAGTGGTCCAGCTTATCCGTGACGGGGTCACCGGTATGGATCTCTTGGAGGTCTTCCTTCAGCGGCGCATCCAGCCTCTTCAAGCCCGAGACCATCCGATGTGGATGTATTCGTGTCTTGACGACTCCACTCGGATTCACCCGGAGGAGGTCGATGACGACACACTGGAGAAGTGGTTGTTGGGCATGACCGGAAACAAGGACAACCCCAGGGGAGCCAGGAGAGTTCCTCCATTCGACCAGTCCCACGTACCAGAGAAGGTCCGATTCCGAGCTTTTGATTGTAATCTGAATTCACTCGCGCAGCTATCTATACCGCTTCGACTGACTTTACTCTTCCTGCTTTCTTTCAGGCCCTTATCAAAATGTATTCAATGCCCAATGGAGAGAAAGAGCAGGATCTGGAAGGAGAGGCGAGCGGCGGCGACAGTGGCGAATGGACTTCTGACGGTGAAAGCGACAACTCAAGTGACGAAGAAGAAGTCGAGTTGCCTCCTCGCAGGGAGAGGCGATCCAAGCTTGACCAAGAACGACCGAGCGCCCGCGAAAAGGCGACTGCTCTGGCTGGTCAGTCTTCAAAGCGTCCTCGGATCTCTTCACCAACCCCGACCGAAAAAGCGCCAAAGCATCCCAAAGTTGCAGAGCCGAAGACTCGGAAGGCGTTGCCGAAGATTAAGATTGACATCCCCGTCGCTTCTGTGTGAGTGTCTCCCTTTGTATTCACTCGAGGCCCCCTGCTATTTGTTTTTCTTGTTTTAACCAAACGAACTTTGGAACTGGCAACGCTGCTACTTCCGGGACCTCAGCTTACAGGGACGAGGATGAGGTAATGGAGGATGTGGTCACTTCCAATCTGGGTATGATTTCTGCCATTCTGTCTTTATTTGGTCGACTCAACTGCAATGTGCACCATTGGGTGATGTGATTTTGGTGATTGAGCTTTGCACAGCTCCCAGCATTATCGACCTCCCCGATGATGATGAAGAGCCCAAGAGGCCTTTGACGAGGAAGAATAGGCAAGCTCCTGCAAGCAAGGTGCCACATTCGACGCCGAGGGCAGAACCAGTCGTTCAGGACACTGGCGACGCCAATCGGGGTTCTGTTATCTTCGCCGTGCCACTGTCGAGTGCCTTGCCTTCTTCATCGACTGCTCAAGCCCCTGTCGACCCACCTTCAGTTTTTGCGACCCATCATGTCCCAGAGGACAAAGTGAATGCTGCCAAGGAAGCCATACGCCAGGCGGGCATCATGATGGAGAAGATGAAGACGGTGCGGGACGCCAGTCAGGCCGCCTACGACGCCAGCTCGGCTCTCCAAAGCAACGTTCAGGTTAGTTGGTCACCGCTTGTTCTGTTAGAATATGCTATCTGAAGACTCTTTCCAAAAATCTTTGCATCTGTACACCCACTGGGTGCGTCGATTGAATTTTTGAACTAGTGGGGGCACGTTGAGTGCACCCATTGGGTGTAGTCCCCGAGACTACGGTGGACTGCTGGCAGTCGACTGTAGTCTTTGTATTTTGTCGAGTGTAAACCGAACTGGTAGTTTGTCTCTTCCACTCGGTCTGGTCGAGTGGGATCAGAACCGGTGGGGGCACGCCAAGTGCACCCACTTGGTGTAGTCCCCGAGACCGCGGTCGACTGCTGGCAGTCGACCGTGGTCTGAGTTCTTCTTTCTCTCCCCTTTTTTTTACTCCCTGCACTCTACTGCAGCGGGCCGGTCGAGTGGGATCAGAACCGGTGGGGGCATGCAAAGTGCACCCACTGGGTGTAGTCCCCGAGACTATGGTGGACTGCGGGTAGTCGATCGTAGTCTTAGTACTTATTGTCTTTGTCGTTTTTCGCTGTAAAATAACCTCTCCTCTTTGATTTCAGAAATCTTGTGATCTTGGAGCTCGCTTTGCTGACTTGGAGAAACAGCAGATCCAACTGAACCTTGACTTGGAGCTAGCCAAGACAGAGCTGCAAAAGGCCAAGGACGGTGCCAATGGTAAGACGAGTTTGTCGACTGGTTTGTCTTAGGCTTGAGTACCCTTCTGCTCTTTCTGAATCAAGGATCAGGATTTGGCTGCTGCTCGAAAGGAAGCTGACGACAGAACCGCTCTGGCTGAACATAAACTGGCTTCGGTCGGCCAGTTGGAAGAAGAGAATACCAAGATGAAATCTGTTCTGAACGAAGCCAACAAGGAGTGCACGCGCTTGAAGAAGGACAATCTCAACCTGTACGAGAAGATGGAAGGCATCGCTCGCAGGAGGGACGATCTGGAGAGCTATCTGAGGAGCCTTGCCAAGAAGTTGTTCATCAAGCTTGAAGGTGCACATTTTGTTCCGACAGATTTTTTTGTGTCGACTCAGTGTACGAAAATTGACTTATCCTTGGATCGTGAATGCAGAGTTTTGCCAGAACTTCGAGGAGGAGACTGGGCGGATTGAGCCAGGTTTGGACCCAATCAATTCCCCCGTGAAAGATGAAACCGCCATGAATCTGCTCCGACTGGAATCTCACATCGACGGTGTTGTGGACTACTTGGCTCGACTGAAGGTCGCCACGTCACAGATCGACCCGGCACTTTGGCCAGAGGCCACGCTCCAGAATGATCTTGAGTCCATGATGACTAGACTTAACGAGATCCCTGACCGAGTGCAGGAGTGGAAGAAATCTTCTGCCCGGTGTGGTGCTGATGTGGCTCTGTCTTTGGTTCGTGTCCATTGCAAGGAGGTGCGACAAGATAAGCTGGTAGCAATCAAGGTCGCCAACACCCAGAAGCATGACTTCCGATCTTTTATGGACACTTTCATCGCTGCAGCAAATCGGATCGTCGACGGCGTCGACCTAGACGAGTTCGTCGAGCCTACTAGTCCTCCTCCTGCGGAGTGAACAAACTTTTTTGCCTCACCTTAAATTTGCCTCAGAATGCCGAGTGGTTTTTGTAACCGTTAAACTCTCTCGGGCTGAATGCCCGAGCACTTCGATCTATGGTCCGGAACCTTTAGGATTTATCTGAACTTGGTTTATCGTTGAATATCGTCATGAATCCCCCGTCGAGTGGGACTCATTCTTCATTCGAGACAACTTTTGTATTTGTGGCGCAGCTCCGAAGGAGAAGGAAGCAGTCGACCTGCACCTCGTCGTCCTTGCGGGTCGGCGATGGAGCGCGCATTGTATTTGTGGCGAAGCTCCCCAGGAGAAGGTGGCAGTAGTCATACGCCTCGTCGTCCTTGCGGAGTGGGATGGAGCGCATGTTGTATTTGTGGTGAAGCTCCCAAGGAGAAGATGGCAGTCGACCTGCACCTCGTTACTGTAGAGCGGGGTGGAGCGCACGTTGTATTTGTGGCGAAGCTCCCAAGGAGAAGGTGGCAGTCGACCTGCACCTCGTCGTCCTTGAGGATTCAGATGTGTTTCGTACTTAGGCGAGTACTGGACTGCAGCTAAGCCCCCGAGTGGGAGGCTGGCTCACCACTCGGTAGGATTTTCAAATACTTAGGCGAGTACTAGACTGCAGCTAAGCCCCCGAGTGGGAGGCTGTCTCACCACTTGGTAGGATTTTCAAATACTTAGGCGAGTACTGGACTGCAGCTAAGCCCCCGAGTGGGAGGCTGGCTCACCACTTGGTAGGATTTTCAAATACTTAGGCGAGTACTGAACTGCAGATAAGCCTCCGAGCGGGAGGTTCG
>NC_057803.1:159629262-159629661 GCF_018294505.1 Triticum aestivum | reverse complement strand
AAATACTTAGGTGAGTACTGGACTGTAGCTAAGCCCCCGAGTGGGAGGGTCGCTCTCCACTCGGTAGGATTTTCAAATACTTAGGCGAGTACTGGACAGCAGCTAAGCCCCCAAGTGGGAGGGTCGCTCTCCACTCAGTAGGATTTTCAAATACTTAGGCGAGTACTGGACTGCAGCTAAGCCCCCGAGTGGGAGGGTCGCTCTCCACTCGGTAGGATTTTCAAATACTTAGGCGAGTACTGGACTGCAGCTACACCCCCGAGTGGGAGGGTCGCTCTCCACTCGGTAGGATTTTCAAATACTTAGGCGAGTACTGGACTGCAGCTAAGCCCCCGAGTGGGAGGCTGGCTCACCACTCGGTAGGATTTTCAAACACTTAGGCGAAACGGGTTCGCAGCT
>NC_057803.1:159535446-159629124 GCF_018294505.1 Triticum aestivum | reverse complement strand
CAACTAAGCCCCCGAGTGGGAGGGTCGCTCACCACTTGGTAGGATTTTCAAATACTTAGGCGAGTACTGGACTGCAGCAAAGCCCCCGAGCGAGAGGGTCGCTCACCACTCGGTAGGATTTTCAAATACTTAGGCGAGTACTGGACTGCAGCTAAGCCCCCGAGTGGGAGGGTCGCTCACCACTCGGTAGGATTTTCAAATACTTAGGTGAGTACTGGACTGCAGCTAAGCCCCCCGAGTGGGAGGCTGGCTCACCACTCGGTAGGATTTTCAAATACTTAGGCGAAACGGGTTTGCAGCTAAACCCCCGAGTGGGAGGCTGGCTCACCACTCCGTAGGAAATTATTTCTACAAACTTAGGTGAAACGGATTCGCAGCTAAGCCACCCACTGGGGGATTTCTCACGCGAACAAAAACAATAACAATCACTGGGAAAATTATAATGCTCTTGTCTTTGATAAATAAACTATAGGAGTTTTTCTTATTACATCTCATCTGAGTGAGAATTCAAGTATAAAAGGGGCGGAGTAGCTCCGCATTCTAGGCTCGTGGCTCATCAATCTGGCGATCGACATTATAGAGGTGGTACGCTCCATTGTGGAGGACTCTGGTGACTATGAAGGGGCCTTCCCAAGTAGGAGCGAGTTTGTGTGGTTTCTGCTGATCCACTCGGAGGACTAAGTCTCCTTCTTGGAAGGCTTGACTCTTCACATTTCTGGCGTGGAATCGATGCAAGTCTTGCTGATAGATGGTCGATCGGATCATGGCCATTTCTCTTTCTTCTTCCAGGAGGTCGATTGTGTCCTGCCGGGCTTGTTCTACTTCATCTTTAGAGTAGAGCTCGACTCGGGGGGCGTTGTGAAGCAGGTCACTCAGCAAGACTGCTTCGGCTCCATAGACCAGAAATAATGGGGTTCTTTCGATCGATCGGTTCGGGGTTGTCCTCAATCCCCAAAGAACTGATGGAAGCTCGTTGACCCACGCTCCTGCTGCATGCTTGAGATCGCGCATCAATCGAGGTTTCAGTCCTTTGAGAATTAAGCCGTTTGCTCTTTCCGCTTGCCCATTCGACTGGGGGTGAGCGACCGAAGAGTAGTCGACTCGTGTGCCCTGAGAGGCGCAAAAGGCCTTGAATTTGTCGGAATCTAAGTTTGACCCATTGTCAGTGATGATGCTGTGCGGAACTCCATATCTGAACATCAAATCTCTGATGAAGCTGATAGCAGTGCAAGCATCAAGATTCTTGATAGGCTTCGCTTCAATCCATTTGGTGAACTTGTCGACTGCTACTAGCACATGAGTGAAGCCGCTCCTGCCCGTTCTTAGTGGTCCAACCATATCCAGCCCCCAAACAGTGAAGGGCCAGATGAGTGGAATGGTTTTCAGGGCTGACGCGGGCTTGTGCGACATATTGGAGTAATACTGACATCCTTCACATTTGTCGACTATCTCTTTCACCATTTCATTCGCTCTTGGCTAGTAGAATCCCGCTCGGTATGCTTTAGCCACAATGGTCTGAGAGGACGCATGATGACCACAGGTCCCCGAGTGGATATCATCAAGGATCATCTAACCTTCTTCTGGTGTTATACACTTCTGACTGACTCCAGTCACGCTTTCTCTATACAACTATCCCTTTATGACTGTAAAGGCCTTAGATCAACAGACGATCTGTCGAGCCTCTTCTTCGTCCTCTGGGAGTTCTTTCCTTAGGATATACGCGAAGTACGGTATTGTCCAGTCGGGAGTGATGACCAAGACTTCCATGATCAGGTCGACCACAGCTGGAACTTCAACTTCAGTCGGATCCGTGACACTTTTTGGTTGTGGGGCCTCTTCAGTGAAGGGATCCTCCTGAACTGATGGTGTGTGGATGTGTTCCAAAAACACATTGTTGGGAATGGCTTCTCTTTTGAAACCTATTTTTGCCAAATCATTAGCTGCTTGATTTTTCAGTCGGGGTATGTGATGAAGCTCTAACCCCTCGAATTTCTTCTCCAGCTTTCTCACTGCATTGCAATAACCAGTCATGGCTGGACTTCTGACGTCCCACTCCTTCATCACCTGATTAACCACCAAATCTGAGTCGCCATAGACCATGAGGCGACGGACGCCGAGTGAAATGGCCATGTGGAACCCATATAAAAGTGCTTCATATTCTGCCTCATTATTGGAGGAATCAAAGTGGATTTGAAGAACATATCTGAGCTTATCTCCTCGGGGGGAGACCAACACCACCCCGGCACCAGAACCATTCAGCATTTTGGAACCGTCGAAGAACATGGTCCAATGCTCCGACTGAACCTGAGTCGGCAGTTGCTGTTCAATCCACTTGATGACGAAATCTGCTATTGCCTGGGACTTGATAGCTTTCTTTGCCTCAAACTTGATATCTAGAGGAAGGAGTTCAGTTGCCCATTTTTTCACTCGACCAGTTGCATCTCTGTTATGTAGGATCTCTGACAATGGACCGTCGCTGACGACTGTAATGGAATGATCAGAGAAGTAGTCAGCAACTTTCTTTGTGGTCATATAAATCCCATATACAAGCTTCTGATAATGAGGATATCTTTGCTTCGACGGGGTCAAAACTTCAGAAATATAATATACTGGGCGCTGAACTTTGAAGGCTTTTCCTTCTTCTTCCCGCTCGACCGTAAGTACCATACTAACGACTTGTCCCGTGGCTCTGATGTAAAGTAGCAAAGGCTCCTTGCTGATTGGGGCAGCAAGCACCGGCTGGGTGGAGAGCAGAGCTTTGAGCTCTGCAAATGCTGCATCAGCTTCAGGAGTCCACTCGAACTTGTCGGACTTCTTCATCAATCGGTAAAGAGGCAATGCCTTTTCACCAAGACGAGATATGAATCGACTTAAAGCGGCCAAGCAACCAGTAAGCTTCTGGACGTCGTGCACTCGCACAGGACTTTTCATTCGGAGTATAGTACCGACTTTTTCTGGATTGGCATCGATTCCCCATTCGGAAATGAGAAAACCGAGTAATTTTCCGCCAGGAACTCCGAATGTGCACTTTGATGGATTAAGCTTGATATCATACCTCCTAAGGTTGGCAAAGGTTTCAGCAAGGTTGGTCAGCAGGTCGGAACCCTTCCGTGACTTGACCACAATATCATCCACGTATGCTTCCACATTCCGACTGATTTGAGTGAGCAAACACTTCTGAATTAGCCTCATGAATGTGGCTCCGGCATTCTTGAGGCCGAAGGGCATGGTAACATAACAGAAGCACCCGAATGGAGTGATGAAAGCTGTTTTGATCTCGTCAGGTCCATACAGACGGATCTGATGGTACTCGGAATAGGCGTCTAAAAAAGACAGTCGCTCACATCCCGCAGTCGAGTCAACTATCTGGTCGATGCGGGGGAGAGGAAAATGATCTTCCGGGCAGGCCCGATTGATATGTTTAAAGTCAATGCACATGCGAAGTGACTTGTCCTTCTTGGGGACCATGACAACGTTGGCGAGCCACTCGGAGTGGTAGATCTCTCGGATGAACTCCGCTGCTAAGAGCCGAGCCACCTCCTCGCCAATAGCCTTTCTCTTCTGGACGGCGGACCGTCGGAGATGTTCTTTGACAGGTTTTATTTTTGAGTTGACTCATAGGCGATGCTCAGCCAGCTCCCTGGGAACACCTGGCATGTCAGAAGGCTTCCATGCGAAAATGTCCCAGTTCTCACGGAGGAACTGGATGAGCGCTTCTTCCTATTTGGAGTCAAGTGTTGTTGAGATATGAGTTGAAGCAGCGCTGGGATCGGTCGGGTGGATGTGAGCTGTCTTCGTTTCGCCAGACGACTGAAAAGCTGATTCTGTAGCGGGCTTCTTGGCTCGCAACAAATCACTCGGGTCTGCAGTCTTCTGGTATTCCTACAGCTCCACCACTGCCATCTGAGCATCAGCGATCTTTGAACCTTTCTAAAAACATTCTTCTGCTTTCTTCCGGTTGCCCGTAATAGTGATCACACCTTTGGGGCCAGGCATCTTCAATTTAAGATACACATAACATGGTCGGGCCATGAAGCGTGCATTAGCCGGCCTGCCCAAAATAGCGTGATAGGCACTCTGGAAGTCTACAACTTCAAACGTCAACTTTTCTTTGCGGTAATTCTTGGAATCACTGAAAACCACATCAAGAGCAATCTGGTCGAGTGATTCAGCCTTCTTCCCAGGAATGACTCCATGGAAACTCATGTTGCTGGTACTGAGTCTGGACATCGGAATTCCCATCCCTTTCAATGTCTCAGCATATAATATGTTCAAACCACTGCCACCATCCATCAAGACTTCGGTCAGTCGAGTGCCTTCAACAACTAGGTCAACCACCAAAGCTTGCCTCCCAAGGGTGGCAATGTGCGTTGGGTGATCAGACCGGTCGAATGTGATGGCAGTCTGAGACCACTTCAGATAACTGGGTGTCGCCGGAGCAACCATATTCACCTCTCGGTTGATAACTTTCAGTCGACTTTTGCTTTCAACATCAGCAAAAATCATCAGGGTGGAATTGACCTGGGGGTATCCATCATCACTATCTTCCTTGTCCTCAACTTTGTCCGACTCCTTTTCCTTATCTTTGGGATGCTTGCCCTGGAACTGCTGGATCAAGAGTCGACACTGTCGAGTGGTATTGTTCGGGTAAATGAAATTACCCTCTTCATCTTTCTTGGTGTTGATGTGACATGGCAAATCCAACACATCATTTTTGTCCTGGTCTTTAACTTTCTTGGGGTTCCAAGGTCCTCTGGGTTTCCCCTTTAACTTTCCTTGAGTCACAGCCAAGGCTTCCCCAGGAGCAGGTGGCTCGGCTTTTTGCTTCTGTTTCCGATTGGAATTTCCTCCGGTTTCTTGAGTGACTGGCTTGAGCTTGCCACTCCCGAGTCGATCCTCATCTTCACCATTAGCGTACTTGGTGGCAATCTCCATCATCCGATTCAGAGACATATCTCCGGTTCGACCGAATTTTAGATTCAGTTCTCTATACTTGACGCCTTCTTTGAAGGCACAGACTGCTTGGTGGTCAGGCACATTCTCTACTGTGTGATGTAACATGATCCATCTCTGGATGTAATCCCTCAAAGTTTCATTCGACTTCTGCATGCAAGACCGCAGTTCCGTCAGCCCTGCCAGTCGCTTGCATGTTCCTTCAAATGTGATGACAAACACACAGGCGAGATCTTCCCAAGTGTAAATGCTGCTGGGTGCTAACTGATTCAGCCACGCTCTGGCCGAGCCCTCCAACATGAGAGGCAGGTGCTTCATGGCCACTTCATCATTGCCGCCGCCAATCTGGACGGCACTCGGTAGTCTTCAAGCCAAGTATCGGGTTTGGACTCACCAGTGAACTTACTGACTCCAGTCGCCAACCTGAAGTTGGGAGGAATCACAGCGGCCCTGATGGCTCTACTAAAGCACTCTGGCCCCGAAACATGCACTCTGCTGCTGGTAGTGCATCTCTGTCATGACCTTCTTGGTGAGCCCTGTTCCTGTCGACCAAACCTTGAACGAGAATGGATCTCGCATCAAATCCTGGTTCCCTGGGCCGACTGGAATCCTTCGCCCAACACTATGAGGCCGCCTGTCATCTTGCTGTCGAGGCGCATACGACCCGCTCCTCGGGGGAGGGGTGGGCACTCGACGTCGATCGTCACGATCGAATCGGTGATCATACTGCTCACGGTTCCCGTACTGATTACGTCGGTCCCAATGTCCCTCACGCCTCGAGGGCAATCTTGGGCTATGATCCGACTGGACTGTGTGTGCAGCAATGGATCTGCTATGAATCCTGTTCCGCGAATAAGAAACAGTGGAATTCTGGTCTCCTGCTGCCCGGAGTAACGCTCTGATCTGCAGCAAGCCTCTGCCAGCCTCTGACTGGGAAGGCTGAATCGACTCTGCTATACGGGCTGGAGCTGCTAAATTCTGAATCGGAGTTCGATATACCTGCGGGGGCGGAAAGAGCTGACGTCGACTGGATTCTGGAACCCATTGTCGCGCACGCTCGTCGAGTGCTCGCTGGAGGTTCTCTAGTCGAGTGCGCTCGGCCAAGTTTGCCAGGCGCGCGTCCTCCAAGGCACGAGCCTCGGGGGTTTCTCCAACGATAGGAGTGTGCAGTGCATCCATGTTCCGGCGACGCAGTTCTTCTCTCTGCAGCGACGTGAGAGGCTCGGGGAGATATTCCTCATGGGGACGCGACGGGTCGCCTCCACCTGCGCATCCGTCGATGCGGGGAAAACCAGGAGGACTGGGCGGTCCATCGACCATCAGAACCTCCGCCGCCGGATCACTGCTGTCGCACTCGGATGCGGTCTCTGCGGAGCCAGTCGACAGATCGAACAGGCCGTAGAGGGATTCGTCGGGCTCGATCGCCGCGACCTGAAGGGTGGCCAACTGGCGTGCCACCGCGTGTCTCACCCACCGCTGAAGTCTTGACCAACCGGAGCGCTTGCGCCAGCGGGAAACAGGGAGGGAGGACAACACAGGAGCCGGCCGGTAGGCGGTCGACGGTTGCCGCAAGAGAACGCCGCGGACACACGCGCTAAAGTGCGTTGCCCCGCGGACAGGGAGTGCGTCCATGTCGAGCGGAGCCTCCTGAAGCCAAGCGGAGTCGTCGGCGATGAACGTGAGCGCGCCGAGACGGATCTCGCAGCCCTCTACCAAAACTCCGCCAGAAACCATGATGATTTGGATCGGAAAAGATCGCAACTCCTCCAACAAATCGCTAAAACACCTGCCCCACGGTGGGCGCCAACTGTCGTGGTTCTAAGTCTGACAGTAATGTAGGGGGGTAGGTATGGAGAGGCAAGATCTTAGCTATGGAGAAGTTGTAAGCACACGAGGTTTACGAGTTCAGGCCCTTCTCGGAGGAAGTAATAGCCCTACGTCTCGGAGCCCGGAGGCGGTCGACTGGATTATGCGTGTATGAATTACACGGGTGCGAACCCTTTACACTGAGGAGGGGGTGGCTTATATAGAGTTCGCCGGACTCCTCCGGCCCTCAGTTGTGCAGGGTTTTAAATACATTAAGGTCGGGCATTACTGGTAACGCCCCTAATAAAGTGCTATGATGACCATAAAAGCTACTTAATAACCGACCGTTAGCGTGCGGAGTGACTTTAGGTCTCCTGGCCGTCGAGTGGTTGGATCTTGGTCGAGTGATTGCTTCTTGGTCGAGTGTCTTCGAGTCTGTCGAGTGGAACACCTCCAAGTCGATTGAAAGGTGATTTCTTCTAGAAATGTCCTTGGGTAGGGCAGTTGGGACAGGTCCATGACCCTACCCTAGGTACATAGCTTCATCATTGGCCATACCAAAGTGTACGGTTGCAAGGCATCGTTAATGAACACACACACACATACACACACACACACATATATATATATATATATATATATAACAAGAATGCAATAATAGTCGTGATATTATGCATTGTTTTATTCAAAAAGGTGCGTTAAAGCAGAATGATACAGATAGTGCGATAAGCAAAGAGTGGGACTATGTCCCTTCCAAGGGCAAGCTGAGGAATAGTATTAAATCAAATATTTCGCTCGTTATTGTAATTCACCTGGGAATTCCGTGGTGTGACGTAGCTTTCTGCCTCCTTGGTTGCTGCATCATGTGTTCGGCAATAGTGTTGCCGGACAGGGTTTCCAGAGATTAAGGTCCTGAAAAAGAGAAAAGTAACCAAACGGGAAGCCCCTAGTGTGGTTTAAGCCGCGTCTTGGGGCGTGCCGCAGTTGTGCCCCCCTCCCCACCTGTGCCCATGGTATTTTTAATGCGTAATTATGTACGCGTAGCACGAGTTTCGCCATTTGGCTGGGACTGGGGTGGGGTCGCATTGCTACGCGAGCTCAGACCGCGCCAGGCGGTCTATTTGCCGATTGCTCCGAGCGCGCTTGAAGGTGTCCGGATCTTGAAACGCCGAACTGGTGGATTGCCTTGAGAGGCTATTTTGCGCTTCTGCTGCGAGGGCCGTAGTGTGCTCCTCTGTTCGGAGAGAGCGCTCTGTGTTTCCATTGACTGTAATAACCCCGCGAGGTCCTGGCATCTTGAGCTTGAGGTATGCATAATGCGTTAGCGCATTGAATCTCTCAAATGCGGTTCGCCCGAGCAGTGCATGATAACCACTGCGGAACGGGACTATATCAAAGATTAACTCTTCGTTTTGGAAGTTATCCGGGGATCCGAAGACCACTTCCAGTGTAATTGAACCTGTGCAATGGGCCTCTATGCCTGGAATGACGCCTTTGAGGGTCGTTTTTGTGGGTTTGATCCTTGAGGGGTCTATACCCATTTTGCGCACTGTGTCCTGATAAAGCAGGTTCAGGCTGCTGCCGCCGTCCATAAGGACTCGAGTGAGGTGAAATCCGTCAATGATTGGGTCTAGAACTAGTGCGGTGAATCCGCCATGACGAATACTAGTGGGATGGTCCCTGCGATCGAAAGTAATTGGATAGGAGGACCATGGGTTGAACTTTGCGACGACTGGCTCCAACACATATATGTCCCTGAGCACACACTTCCGCTCCCTCTTAGGGATGTGGGTTGCGTATATCATGTTCACCATCCACACTTGTGGGGGAAACCTCTTCTGTCCTCCGGTGTGTGGCTGTCGGGGCTCCTCCTCGTCATTGCTATGTGGCCCCTTATCCTTGTTTTCGGCAATTAACTTGTCGGCTTGCTTGAACACCTAACAATCCTTGTTGGTGTGATTGGCTGGCTTTTCTGGGTGCCGTGTATTTGACACGAGCGATCCAGTATACGGTCCAAGCTGGACGGACCCGACGTACTTTGTTTGAATGGCTTTTTCCACTGACCGGGTTTAGAGCCTTTGAATCCGGCATTGACTGTCGTATCCTCGTTATTATCCCTGTTAATGCGGCGCTTATGTTTGTTGCGACGTGACCTACTATTGCCGTCCTTGGTATCCGAAGTACCATGGTTCTTTGATATGTTATTACTGCGAGCCAGCCAGTTGTCTTCTCCCGCACAAAAGCGGGTCATGAGTGTCGTGAGGGCTGCCATAGATTTCGGCTTTTCCTGACCAAGGTGTCGGGCTAGCCATTCATCGCGGATGTTGTGTTTGAAAGCCGCTAGGGCCTCTGCATCCGGACAGTCGACAATTTGATTTTTCTTTGTTAGGAACCGAGTCCAGAATTGCTGGCCGATTCTTCTGGCTACTGAATTATGTGGCTCAAGTCATCGGCATCTGGTGGCCGCACATAAGTACCCTGAAAGTTGTCGAGGAATGCGGCTTCCAGATCTTCCCAACAGCTAATGGACTCTGCTGGCAAGCTGTTAAGCCAATGCCGCGCTAGTCCCTTGAGCTTTAGTGGGAGGTATTTGATGGCATGTAAGTCATCACCACGGGCCATGTGGATGTGGAGGAGGAAATCCTCGATCCATACCACGGGATCTGTTGTGCCGTCGTATGATTCAATATTTACAGGTTTGAAACCTTCTCGGATTTGATGATCCATTACTTCATCTGTGAAGCATAAGGGGTGTGCGGCGCCTCTGTACTGGGCTATATCGCGACATAGCTCGAATGGGTCTTGCCCGCTGTGTTCGGCCTGACTGGATTTACTTCTGTTGTATCCGGCGTGACGTTTATCGTCTCTCATAGTGGCGCGCCCTCGTGATTCGTAGATCGATCTTGCATGCTTTGCTCTGTCCTCCAATATGTCTCACAGGTCTGGCGTATCTCCCCATGCCTTTTTATTTGAATGGCGTCGGGGTGCGGGCTGAGTTTTTAGCTGGAATGCCTCTCTATCGTGGCCACGAGGTGGCCGATCAGCCGCGTCATATGCTTCTTCCTCCAGTCGGGGTAGTGAAAGTGCGTTATATCGACTAGAGGGGGGGTGAATAGGAGATTTTTATGAAATTCTTCACTGAGGAATTTGCTGGTGAGGAAATTCCTTAGCGAAGAACTACTAGCAGCGGAATAAGTACTCAACAGTAAACATAACAGAATACAAGCATAGTCATCATGATGAAATGAAGATAGTCATAGAGTACAGGAAGCGTAAACACAGCATAACACAGGATGAAGACAAACAGACTGAAGAAATTGAACTGAGGAAATTGAGAAAGTCTTCAGTCAAAGTCTTCAAACACATATATGGACAAGTACAAAACTCAATTATGAGGAAATGAAACAGTTGAGGAAATGGAACCAGTGAGCTTGGTGAAGACAATGATTTGGTAGACCAGTTCCAACTGCTGTCTCAGTTGTACGTCTGGTTGGAGCGGCTGAGTATTTAAACTCAAGGACACACAGTTTCTCTTGGAGCAGCCAACCAGCTAGTGGTTGTAGGGGGCGGCTATTTATAGCCTAGGGAGCAGCCCGACATGATAAGACATAAATGCCCTTCAATGATATGACCGTTAGGTGGATAGATATTTTGGGACAGTTGGCGCATAGCACAGCAACGGTCGGAATTTTTAGTAGCAAAATCCTCAGGGCTATCATGTTCCTCACTGTGTAGGAAATCCGCACTGGAGAATTCCTAACTCCTCAGTTAGGACAAATTCCTCAGAGACCAGAAGAACTTCGTCTCTGTCACTGAAGAAATTGATTGAACTGTATGAGATTTCCAATGGCTTCACTCGAAGGGATTGGTAGGTGTAGGATTTTGAGTTGAGCATGACATGGAAATTTTTCCTTAGTATTTCCTCGACCCCCTTTAACAGTACGGTGTTTCCTATGACTCAAGAAAGAGAAAATGAAACTACGAAAACAAAAGTCTTCATGCTTCATGTTACTCAAATGAATACCAAGTCTTCACGGTCACACCAATTTCTTCGTTTTCAAAGTCTTCAGAAAGTCTTCAGAGATCCAAAGTCTTCAGTCGAAGAACTTCATTTTTAGGGGTCGACTTTCTCTGTAACTATCAAACTCCTCATAGACTTATAGACCTGTGTGCACTCACAAACGCATTAGTCCCTTAACCTATAAGTCTTTAATACACCAAAATCACTAAGGGGCACTAGATGCACTTACAATCTCCCCCTTTTTGGTGATTGATGACAATATAGGTTAAGTTTTCAACGGGGATAAACATATGAAGTGTAACTACTGATATTGAAGAATTTGATTGCAAGATATAGAAGAACTCCCCCCGAAGATGTGCATAGTGAGGAATTTGCTTTTGAAGCAATGCACACTTGAAGAGTTGAATCATGGAGATCTCCCCCTATATCTTGTAACTCATACACGCATTTGACATAAAACAGAGAAGAATTTGAAATGCATGATGAAATATGGTGACTGATGTAATCCAGCATGCGTGCATTAGCATATATGAGGAATAAGCATATAGCAAAACATATCAAAAGTATCAGAGCACCATCGTGTTTAAGTTTACAACTCGATCCAATAAAGTTTCAGAAGAACGAGAGTTGTAACTTAACAAAAAAACACCCATAAAGAAAGACCCGCTTGAAGACTAACTCAAAATTCTCCTCCTTTGTCATCAAATGACCAAAAGGATCGAATATGAGGACTAACGCCCCTGAAGAATATCAAGTTGATGAAGGAGCGCCAGCGTTGTTGGGGTCATTTGTTGTAGTAGGGCCTGCCGCGGTGTCGTCCAAGTCTTCATTTTCATCAGTGTCGCGCGATGAAGAATATGAGCTGGCCACCAGAGAAGGAACCTTGACCTTCTTGAATTTCTTCGGTGGAGGTGCAGACCAGTCAAAATCTTCCTTGAGACCCATTTTCTTCAGATCGTCTTTACCATATAGATGTGACAGAATTGCCCAGGTGCGACCGAACACTTCATGGAGGTAGTAATGGTTTTTTCTTCATTGCATTGTGTGTAGCAGTCATGTTGTGAAGAAATGAACCAAACTGACACTTAACCCATTTGTGATTTTGATCCACCTTCTGGTGAAGACTAAGCAGAAATTCACGGTCAGTCATCACGCGCGGAGCAGTGGCTTAAGGAGTGGACTTGGTTGCATTGGCAAAGTCATGTGTGGCAGAGTCATCATTGGTGGAATAAGATGCAGCTTTGCGAAACTGGCCATCCAATGGATGAATGCCTTCATATATTATAGCTGGTGCCTTGCCCTTTCCATCAACTGAGGAATATGTCTGCTTGAGGACTTCAATTGCGGGCAAGTAGCTGAGGTGATTCTGGAAATCAGCTTTGTAGTTGAGTGAAGACGTTGTCCTGAGGAATCTCATAATCCAAGGAGCATAAGGCTTCAGCTCAAATGGAGACAGTGCAACATTTGCCATAGTCCTCATGAAGAAATCGTGATAATTGACAGGAATGCCACGAACGATGTTGAATACCAGATTCTTCATGATGCCAACAATTTCCTCATCAGATGAGTCGTGGCCTTTGATAGGACTGATTGTCCTCGTAAGAATACAATAGACAGTTCTGGGCATGTACAGCAATTCCTTCACGAGGAATTTGGTTCTTGGTGCTTGACCTGGCTTCAAATGTTTCATCAGCACCTGCATGTAATGATGTGTGAGCTCAGGTTCATTGTAGATGCAGCGAGCTTCTTTAAGGGGAGGACTGAGTGGTAGAGCATGAAGCAATTCAGATGCTGGTGCAGTGTAGTGAGTGTTTTCAGACATCCAGTCCAACACCCATGAATTCACATCTTCAGCATCTCCGGTGATGTGCAGCGTTGCATAGAATTGAAGAATTAGTTCTTCATTCCAATCGCAGATGTCAGAGCAAAAGTTTAGCAGTCCAGCGTCATGATGAACACTAAGGACTGGTGCGAAGCACGACAGAGATTCCATATCCACGTGAGGAATATGCTCATGGTAGAAGATTTTCTCCTTGTTGAACAACATTGAGGAATAGAAATTGGCTTGACTAGCAGTCCAGAAACGCCTCTTCCTAATGTGAGCAGAGTTATATGGGTTGTAATCTTCGAAGAATACGTGCTCGCCGAAGAAATCATCAGCCTTGAACTTTTGCTTGCGTGAGAATGGATCCTTTGGCTTTAGCAGAGGAGTGTCAGTGAGTTGCATCACGACCTCAGGAATCTCAATCGCAAGTTCTTCAGGCTGAGGAATTTCTGGTTCCTCCTTAGTGGCAGTCTGCGTCGTTGGTTCAGCAGCAGTAGTTTCTTCAGCGCTAGTGGCTGGAATTTCCTCATGTACAGATGTTGTGGGATGAGTTTCTTCAGATCCCATTTGTACAGTTTGTGTGGGGGACTGAGGAATTTGCTGTAGAGGGGTGAACAATGGAGAGTTTGGATGCTGACTTTCCCAGAATTCATCACTGATTACGGGTGTGGAGCAGCCAACGTCCACATCTTCATCTTCCATTTCTTCAATGCCTGCCTCTTCAGTTGTGAACTGAGGCATGGGCGAGGAGATGACAGGTGTTGAAGGGATCGCATCAACTTCAATTACTTCATCAATCTACTTTGACGAAGCAGCAGAAGGAGTTTCTTCATCAGATCCGCTGGGTCTCACATATTCTTCATCAAAAGGAACAAGGTCCTTTGATGGCCTGGTTGAGATGGGAATAGCATCGATCGGATTTGCAAATGAACTTGTCATAGGCTTCATTTTCTTCGGAGCTGAAGAATCTGAAGCAACTGATGCTTTCCTTTTCTTCACTGCAGCACGCTCTGCAACCTTGGTTTTCTTCACATCTGATGCAGATGGAAGGATTGGAGTTGAAGTTGGTGCAGGAGCAGCTGAGGAATCTGGTTGATTTTCTTCAGACACAACTGATGCAGTTGCCCTGAGTTCTTCATTTTCTTCAGGCGCATCACTAGTGGGTGCCCTGGCAATTTCTTCAGTGGCTGGAATGCAGTCATCAGCCCTGGAACTCACATTTTCTTCAGCAGCCTGATTGTCATCAGCGGTGCTGGCATTTTCTTCAGTAGGCTGAGCAGATGCTTCAGCCCGAGAAATTTCCTGTTGCGTTGGGGCTGCAACATTGGAAGTGAAGTTATCCGCAACTTTCACAAAACGAACATTGGCTCCAAGCCAAACAGCGTGATATGCGTCAAAGTCATCACTGAGTTTCTTGATCTCAGTCTGAATAGTGACAAGTTCTTCAGTTGTCATAGAGACAACGTTTTTCTTTAGATAACGCTCTTTCTTGTACTGCGCTTTCTTGATCTGCCTGGCCTAATCAAATTTCCACTTTTCTTCTTGAATGAAGTGGGTCAGCATGTGACTTTGGTCAGGAGTCAGCTTGAAGTCAGGCATGGGAGTGTTGGGGTCCTTGTGCCAAACATCAATGTAGTCGAGGATCAACTTGGGATCCAAAAGCAGTGGCACCCTTGTTCCTTTGGCTCTAGCGGCCCTGACTTGCCTGTCTCTGATGATTTCTGCAAGTTAATCATTATCAACTTCGTCTTCTTCAGACGGCACTTGGAAAGCGACTTGTTTCTTTTGAGGACTTGGGCGAGGACCTCGTCCAGTAGTGGCCTTTGTCTTCAGCAGTGAGGGGCTAGCTGAGGAACTTGGTGCAGCTGAGGAACTAGCTGAGACACCTGAGGCAATAGAGATGCCTGCAGTCCTTTGGCACGAGGCGAGATGCACAGGTGCTGAGGATTTAGTCGGAACAGCTGAGGGCTTTGGCGGAGGAGCTGAGGACTTTGGAGGAACATGAGCAGCATGAGGAATTGGCCGTGAGGGCTTTGAGGATTCTGGCCGTGAGGGCATTGTTGGTGAAGCACTTGGCTTGCGCGCAGGCTTCTTTGACATAGCCTTCTTTGGCTTGACAGCAAAGGCCTCAGCAGAAGCAGCGGCAGCAGCAGAGTCTTCATTGAATTTCCTCACTGCTTCTTTGGCTTTCTTAGCCAACTTGGCTTGGCGCTTGGCCCATTCGTCAGGATAGTCCTCACCACGCTTGAGGCTGGTGGGATCAGCGATTTGGCCAGGTGCCAATGGAGCTCTTGGGCATGGAGGATTGAGTGCGAATTTCTACATATACTTAGGAGTGACATATCTGTACTCCCTCCATTCTCTTGCCCATCTCCTCTCTATCTTCTGAATGCGCACTTTGCGCTCATTCTTGGTTTCCTTAGTAGGTGTGCAGTACCCAGCATATATTTCATGAGGGATCTCAAATGCTGTATTTACCTCGGGCCTCTTTCCTCCCTTCTATGGCTTCTTACCGTCAGCTATTTTCTTTAGTTGAGGAATTTGAACAATTGAATTCTATGAAGAAGTATGCAACTTTTCTTCGAGGAACGCTGCAAATGAGTTAAGTTGATGAGAACCTAGTGATTCAGCAGCTGACATGTGTACCTGTGAACAGAGTATAGTTGCGAGGAATTTGGATAGGTCATATGCGTTCTCAGAAGGTTTTTCAAAAGAACAAGTTTGAGGAATTTGACCAGATGAGTCTTGAAGAATCTCACTAAGCGTTCTTTGTCTTAGGTTCCAGAGTTGTATAGATCGAAGATCCACACAATTGAGGAATCTTGAAGAAAAATGATGCTTAGAGAAACGAATCAAGAACAGATGACTTGTGAGGTGTTTAGTGTGTGAAACTATCAAGAAAAACACCTTTGAAGATTTTGAAGATAATCATTTGAATCAACAAGGGCAGTAAAAGTAACTTTTAATTACCCTGGACGAAGAACACGACGAACTGGAGTGAGGAGATGTGAAGTTCGTTTGTGCAGATCTTCCACGCCCTAACTTGGCGGAGGAAGATGGCTACGGCGGCGGCGGTGTGAAGATTTCCGCGGTCGGCGCGAGTACATCGGCGATGAGGTCGAGGCAGTGAAGCTGTTCCTCGCCGGCAGCGATGATGTAGCGGCGGCGCTAGGGTTTGAGAAGCTCGAGCTGGAGAGAGAGGTCGAGCGGAGTAAAAGAAGTGAGGAAGGGGCGGAGGGGTATTTATAGCCACGGTGAAAAACTGCTCGCCCGAAGAAATTGGACGAACGTGCCCCTGACCCTTCTCATTCTCTTGACATGTGTTACCGACGTACTGAGAGGTGGAGATCGTGTGCGATCGTGGGTGAGTGGATAAGTATAACGTGGGATGCGGAACGGTTTGAGCGGCAAAGCCGATAATTTCGATAAGATAGGTTTTAAAGTTCCGTTCGCAATTTCTTCAGCTGACAAGGACACAGTGAAGATTTTGAATGAGATTCAAATAGAACGCACATGAAGAATTTGTGAATAGATTGGGTTGAGTATAGCATAGAGGGGGAAGGGTCCGATCACATTCACTTAGCAGAAAAACCAACTTGAAGAATTAGCAATAAGTGAATGTTGTAGAGGACAAAAATTTATTTTTATATATATATATATATATATATATATATATATAGCCAATGAAGAAAGACGACGGAAGCAGTGAAGACAATGCAAAGTTAAAGAATATGAATAATTGAGGAATTTCAACTTTTGGTGGTGGCATGACCGACCGTATAAGAATGATGATTTCAGACACCGCGTACAATTGTCGTAGGGTTCTGAGAATCAAATTCTTCATTAATTTCTTCACACTAAGAGTGTTATTCTTCATTGAATTGAAGAAAAACGTTTCTTCATGTGTTGCACATCTAAGTCATCAATTTTGCATAAGTGTTAGGATGAGTGTCCTTTTCAAAGAACATTCGAAGATTCTAGGATATTTAGCTCACACCGCAACTTGCTAAATCTCTTCTCATCCAAGGGCTTTGTGAAGATATCGGCTAGCTGTTCTTCAGTCTTCACATGCTCAATAGAAATGTCGTCCTTCAACACATGATCGCGAAGAAAATGATGACGAATCTGAATGTGCTTTGTCTTCGAGTGCTGAACTGGGTTGTGAGCAATCTTGATGGCACTCTCATTGTCACAGTAGAGAGGCGCATTCTTCATGTTGACGCCATAGTCCTTGAGAGTTTGCTTCATCCATAGCAGTTGAGCACAGCAAGAACTAGCGGCATTGTACTCAGCTTCTGCAGTAGATAGTGATACGCAGTTCTGTTTCTTCGAGGACCAACAGACCAAAGATCGTCCGAGGAAATGACATGTACCAGATGTTGACTTGCGGTCCACACGATCACCGGCATAGTTAGAGTCAGAATATCCAATGAGATCAAAAGCCGAGCCCTTGGGGTACCATAATCCAAGTGTTGGTGTGTGAGCTAGATATCGAAGAATATGCTTCACAGCCTTATGGTGTGATTCCTTCAGTGTAGCTTGAAATCGGGCACACATGCAAACACTAAGCATTATATCTGGCCTAGATGCACATAAGTACAATAAAGAACCAATAATGGAGCGGTATACCTTATGATCGAAGTCAATACCATTTTCATCAGTGCATAGATGGCCATTTGTGGGCATAGGAATTTTGACGCCTTTGCAATCTTGCGTGCCAAATTTCCTCAGTACATCCTTGAGGTATTTCTCCTGAGATATGAATATGCCATTGCGTTGTTGACGAATTTGAAGACCTAAGAAGAATTTAAACTCTCCCATCATAGACATTTGGTATTCTTCACTCATCATATAGGCAAATTCATCACTATAACGTTGGTCGGTACAGCCAAAGATAATATCACCAACATATATTTGGCACACAAACAATTCACCATCATAAGATTTAGTGAAATGAGTAGGGTCGAGTGAACCGGGTTTGAAGCCTTTCGTCATGAGGAATTCCTTCAAAGTATCATACCATGCCTGTGGGGCCTGCTTGAGGCCATAGAGGGCCTTGTTGAGTCTGAAGACTTTGTCAGGATTCTTTGGATCTTTAAAACCTGGGGGTTGAGCAACATATACTTCTTCCTCAAGCTTACCATTGAGGAATGCACTTTTCACATCCATTTGATATAAAGTGATATCATGATGGTTAGCATAAGCAAGTAATATGCGAATAGCCTCAAGTCTAGCAACATGTGCAAAAGTTTCATCAAAATCAATTCCTTCAACCTGTGTGTAGCCTTGAGCTATAAGTCGTGCCTTATTCCTCACCACAAGGCCATTTTCATCTTGCTTGTTGTGGTAGATCCACTTTGTGCCGATGATATTGTGCTTGCGGGGATCTGGACGTTTGACCAGTTCCCAGACATTGTTGAGCTTGAACTGATGTAATTCTTCTTGCATGGCCTGAATCCACTCAGGCTCCAGAAATGCTTCATCTACCTTAGTGGGCTATGTAATAGAGACAAAAGCATAGTGTCCACAAAAGTTAGACAAATGTGAAGCTTTTGAGCGTGTGAGAGGACCTAGCTCTTTGATGTCATTGATGATCTTTTCAACTTGCACTTATTTTGCAATGCGAGGATGAGCTGGTTGCCGTTGAAGAATTTGATCAGCATTCTCTTCAGCACCATTTTCTTCAGCATTTTCTTCAGGTGCATTAGCTCGACGTTTTTCATGTTCTGGAATGAATTCTTTTGCAGATTCTTCAGTAGGAATGACATCCTCAGTAGCCTTGAACTTGATAGTTTCCTCAGGTGCTGGTTCATCTATCGCAGTAGGTAGGTGCTCTCTTTGCGAGCCATTAGTTTCATCGAAATGCACATCTACAGTTTCAACGACCTTGTGAAGAATGTTGTTGAAGACTGTGTAGGTGTGCGAGTCCTTTCCGTAACCAAGCATAAAACCTTCATGTGCTTTCGCTGCAAATTTTGAGTTGTGATGAGGATTTCTAATCCAACATTTAGCACCAAAGACTTTGAAATAACATACATTGGGTTTCTTATCAGTGAGGAGTTCATAGGCAGTCTTCTTGAAGAATTTGTGAAGATATACTCTGTTGATGATGTGGTACGCATTATCAATTGCCTCAGTCCAGAACCGACGAGGCGTTTTGTATTCATCAAGCATAGTGCGAGCCATCTCAGCAAGAGTCCTGTTCTTACGCTCCACGACGCCGTTCTGCTGAGGAGTATAAGGAGCAGATAACTCATGAGTAATACCAAGTTCATCAAGATAGTCATCGAGACTAGAATTCTTGAACTCAGTGCCATTGTCACTACTAATGTGCTTGATCTTCACACCAAAGTTGGTTGAAGCCCTCGAGGAAAATCGTTTGAAGACTTCCTGCACTTCATGTTTGTAAGTAACAAGGTGTACCCATGTGTAACGAGAATAATCATCAACAATAACAAAGCCATATTGAGATGCTTCATTTGAAATAGCAGAATAATGATTAGGACCGAAGAGATCCATGTGAAGCAATTCAAATGGTCGAGTAGTGGTCATGATAGTCTTCGCTGGATGCTTGGCCTTGGTCATCTTTGCAGCTTCACAGGCTCCGCAAGGGTGATCCTTGAGGAATTTGGCATTCTCGATGCCAATGACATGCTTCTTCTTCGCAAGCGTGTGCAAATTCCTCATGCCTGCATGACCAAGTCGTCGATGCCAGAGCCAGCCTTCTGAAGCTTTTGCAAGTAAGCACACGGCTGGTTGTGGTCCTGTAGAGAAATCAACAATATACAGGTCTCCTCTCCTAAAGCCTTCGAAGACTTTGGAATTGTCAGCTTCCATAACCACAACACAACGGTACTTGCCAAAGACAACAACCATATCAAGATCACAAAGCATTGAGACAAACATAAGGTTGTATCCTAAGGACTCAACAAGCATGACTTTGTCCATGTGTCGATCCTTTGTGATCGCAACCTTACCTAGACCCAATAACTGACTTTTGCCTTTGTCAGCAAAGATGATATGCTTCAGATGCGATGGAGATAATGGAGCATCCATCAATAAATTCTTGTCACCAGTCATGTGGTTTGTACATCCACTATCGAGGACCCCACTCAGTGGCTTTGGGTTGATCATCCTGCAGATGAATTAGTGCAGCTTATAAACTCATATACTTCATCAGTGAAGAATATTACATCAATTCATCAGATCAATTTCATCAAGCAAGAGAATAGATAAAGCAATATGAGGACGTGAGAAATGAAAGTTCATTTCTTCATGATTAGCCTGCGTCCTATCAGGCATGCTCAGGTCTCCAGCAAATTCTTCAGACGATTACGTACGTCTGGAGACCTGACCCTGCAGAGGAGATTAGTTCTTTTTCTTCACCACCCACATTTGAAGGGGTGTCAAAGAGTTCATCATTCTGCGAGCTCCATACGAGAAGGATGGCATAGAAGCCAGTCCATTTCGTTTCACATAAGAGGAGTTAGAGTAAGCATAAGAGTAAGCAGAGAAATTCTTCAAGGACTTATGGACATAATCATTTGAAGAATAATGCACATATCCATAATCCTTAGATCTTCCCTGCGAAACAGACGGGTTAGCACGATGATGTTCATATGAGGACTTTGATCCTTTTGAGGAATTTGATCCATGCGAGGAGTTTGGTCCGTATGAGGACTTGGATCCATATGAAGAATTTGGTCCATATGAAGAATTTGATCTGGGGTTCCTATTCTTCACAGGTGGCGTCATAATGACATTCACCTCAAGATTTTCAAGGCATCTTTTGGGAACCCAGATTTTCTTCATAGGGGGACAGTTCCTGCAGTTAGTGCCAACATATCTAGCAAATACTTCACCATTCTGATTTTTGAATAGTTTGTAGTTGGAGTCAAATGACTCATCATCAGAATGAGGAGATTCACATGCATATCCAGATAGGTTAGATGGATCAACTAGAGGTGCCTTTGCAGCAACCCATGTAGTTTTGGGGTGCTGCTCAGGCTTCCAATATGTACCATTAGCATTGAGTTTCCTCTCAAAGGCAATACCCTCTTTCCTAGGGTTCCTGTTGAGGATCTGCTTTTTAAGCACATCACAAAGAGTCTGATGCCCTTTGAGGCTTTTGTACATGCCTGTCATGTACAAGTCCTTCAACCCTGCATCATCAGTGATACTAGCAATGTCCTCAAATGAGGAATTAGTGGTAGCAGAGGCATGTGAAGAATTTGAAACATTAGCAGCATTTGAACATTCAGGTGAAGAATTAGCAGATTCATGTTCAATGCACTTCAAGCATGGAGGAACAAATTCTTCCTGAGAAGCGCTGATTTGTTGAGCAAGTAGTGAATCGCTCCCTTTGAAGATCTTCATAACTCACTCTTAGCTTCTCAAGGTCTTGCTTTCTTTGAAGAAATTCATAAGGAAGCTTCTCATGATCAGATAAGAGAGTGTTATGTTGATCTTTAAGGGTGTCATACTTATGAAGTCTCTGAAGACTTTCAACCAAAGCTTTTGACTGATCCATTTCTTCACCCAACATATCATCGCTCTTGTTTAGCATGTAGTGAACTTTTTCCAAAGCTCTTTGTGAAGGAAATATGCCCTAGAGGCAATAATAAAGTTATTATTTATTTCCTTATATCATGATAAATGTTTATTATTCATGCTAGAATTGTATTAACCGGAAACATAATACATGTGTGAATACATAGACAAACAGAGTGTCACTAGTATGCCTCTACTTGACTAGCTCGTTAATCAAAGATGGTTATGTTTCCTAACCATGAACAAAAAGTTGTTATTTGATTAACGAGGTCACATCATTAGTTGAATGATCTGATTGACATGACCCATTCCATTAGCTTAGCATCCGATCATTTAGTATGTTGCTATTGCTTTCTTCATGACTTATACATGTTCCTATGACTATGAGATTATGCAACTCCCGTTTGCCGGAGGAACACTTTGGGTGCTACCAAACGTCACAACGTAACTAGGTGATTATAAAGGAGCATTACAGGTGTCTCCAAAGGTACATGTTGGGTTGGCGTATTTCGAGATTAGGATTTGTCACTCCGATTGTCGGAGAGGTATCTCTGGGCCCTCTCAGTAATGCACATCACATAAGCCTTGCAAGCATTACAACTAATATGTTAGTTGTGAGATGATGTATTACAGAACGAGTAAAGAGACTTGTCGGTAACGAGATTGAACTAGGTATTGGATACCGACGATCGAATCTCGGGCAAGTAACATACCGATGACAAAGGGAACAACGTATGTTGTTATGCGGTCTGACCGATAAAGATCTTTGTAGAATATGTAGGAGCCAATATGGGCATCCAGGTCCCGCTATTGGTTATTGACCGGAGATGTGTCTCGGTCATGTCTACATTGTTCTCGAACCGTAGGGTCCGCATGCTTAAAGTTACGATGACAGTTATTATGAGTTTATGCATTTTGATGTACCAAAGTTAGTTCAGAGTCCCGGATGTGATCATGGACATGACGAGGAGTCTCGAAATGGTTGAGACATAAAGATTGATATATTGGATGACTATATTCGGACACCGGAAGGGTTCCGGAGAAGTATCGGATAAAACCGGAGCACCGGGAAGTTACCGGAACCCCCCGGGGGGGTTAATGGGCCTCATGGGCCTAAAGTGGAGAAGAGGAAGGGGCTGCCTGGGCAGGCCGCGCGCCCCCTCTCCCCTAGTCCGAATTGGACAAGGAGTGAGGGGCGGCACCCCCCCCCATTCCTTCTCTCCCCCCTCTCTCCTACTTGGACAAGGAAACGGGAGGGGAGTCCTACTCCCGGTAGGAGTAGGACTCCTCCTGCCGCACCCCTCCCCCTTGCTCCTTTATATATGAGGGCAAGGGGGCACCTCTAGACACACAAGTTGATCCTCGTGATCGTTCCTTAGCCGTGTGCGGTGCCCCCTGCCACCATATTCCACCTCGATCATATCGTTGTAGTGCTTAGGCGAAGCCCTGCATCGGTAGAACATCATCATCGTCACCACGCCGTTGTGCTGACGGAACTCATCCCCGAAGCTTTGCTGGATCGAAGCCCGGGGAGCATCATCGAGCTATACATGTGCTAAAAACTCGGAGGTGCCAGAGTAACGGTGCTTGGATCGGTCGGATCGGGAAGAAGACGTACGACTACTTCCTCTAGGTTGTGTCAACGCTTCCGTTGCGATCTACAAGGGTACGTAGATCATACTCTCCCCTCTCGTTGCTATGCATCACCATGATCTTGTGTGTGCGTAGGAAAATTTTGAAATTACTACGTTCCCCAACACTTTGTTGTTTAGTGGAAAGGGACGCAAGTTTGACATAGTTGGGTCCAAATTCATCACCAGATTCATCATCACTAGACTCGGGTAGGTAGCATTCAGTTACCTCAGCGTCTTTTGCCATAAGGCATGATGCAGAAGATGATGATTCTGGTTCGAATGTCATAGCTTTGAGAGATTCCTTGAAGTCCTCAAACCAAGGATCATGATAGGTTCGATGACCTTCATAGACCTCAGAGGGACGGTCCCAGATGAGCTTCGCATGATCGAGATGCATGATATTCCTGAACTGATTTTGTGACAGACTAGAGAAGATGATATCCTTCGTCGTGAGGTTGAGAAGAGTGTACTTGTGAATGTCATCAGCTTCCGCCATCTTTCACAGATCGGTCAGACCAATCTTAGTGACGGTCCACAGCTCGCTGTTCATCGCCATGAGGCGTTTCTTCATCATGGCCTTCCACTTGGGATACTCATGACCGTCAAAGATGGGGCATGTCACTTTCGTCATACCTGCGGTCGACATAACTAAAACTCCAGGCGATTAAACCAAAATCACACAGAACAAGGGAGTACCTTGCTCTGATACCAATTGAAAGTGTGTTATATCGACTAGAGGGGGGTGAATAGGCGATTTTTATGAAATTCTTCACTGAGGAATTTGCCGGTGAGGAAATTCCTTAGCGAAGAACTACTAGCAGCGGAATAAGTACTCAACAGTAAACATAACAAAATACAAGCATAGTCATCATGATGAAATGAAGACAGGCACATAGTACAGGAAGCGTAAGCACATGATAACACAGGATGAAGACAAACAGATTGAAGAAATTGAACTGAGGAAATTGAGAAAGTCTTCAGGCAAAGTCTTCAAACACAGATATGAACAAGTACACAACTCAATTATGAGGAAATGAAAGAGTTGATGAAATGGAACCAGTGAGCTTGGTGAAGACAATGATTTGGTAGACCAGTTCCAACTATTGTCTCAGTTGTACGTCTGGTTGGAGCGGTTGAGTATTTACACTCAAGGACACACAGTCCTGAACACGCAGCTCGGGACACCCAGTCCTCACCGTATTATCCTTGAACTAAGGTCACACAGACCTCATCCAATCACTCGTGGTAAGTCTTCAGGCGACTTCCAAACCTTCACAAACTTGGTCACTCGGCGATCCACAATTCCTCTTGGATGCTCTAGACCATGACGCCTAACCCTCTGGAAGAAGCACAGTCTTCAAAGGTAACAAGCGTCAGATCCACGCAGGATCAATATCTTCAGTGATGCTCAATCACTTGGGGTTTGTAGGTGTTTGGGTTTTGGGTTTTTCCTCACTTGATGATTTTCGCTCAAAGTCCTCAGAGGATGGGTTGCTCTCAAATGACAAGTGTCAGTTTCTCTTGGAGCAGCCAACCAGCTAGTGGTTGTAGGGGGCGGCTATTTTAGCCTAGGGAGCAGCCCGACATGATAAGACATAAATGCCCTTCAATGATATGACCATTAGGTGGATAGATATTTTGGGACAGCTGGCGCATTGCACAGCAACGGTCGGAATTTTGAGTAGCAAAATCCTCAGGGCTATCATGTTCCTCACTGTGTAGGAAATCCGCACTGGAGAATTGCTAACTCCTCAGTCAGAACAAATTCCTCAGAGACTCTGTCACTGAAGAAATTGACTGAACTGTATGAGATTTCCAATGGCTTCACTCGAAGGGATTGGTAGGTGCAGGATTTTGAGTTGAGCATCACATGGAAATTTTTCCTTAGTATTTCCTCGACCCCCTTTAACAGTACGGTGTTTCCTATGACTCAAGAAAGAGAAAATGAAACTACGAAAACAAAAGTCTTCATGCTTCATGTTACTCAAATGAATACCAAGTCTTCACGGTCACACCAATTTCTTCATTTTCAAAGTCTTCAGAAAGTCTTCAGAGATCCAAAGTCTTCATTCGAAGAACTTCATTTTTAGGGGTCGACTTTCTCTGTAAATATCAAACTCCTCATAGACTTATAGACCTGTGTGCACTCACAAACGCATTAGTCCCTTAACCTATAAGTCTTCAATACACCAAAATCACTAAGGGGCACTAGATGCACTTACAGGTAGCAACCTACATTTTGGGTAACTCTTGGAGGGGCGCTCGAGTTTATATTCCTCGACCGTGAGGACGTCAGTCCATCTGTCAGCTAGCAGATCTTGATCAGCTTGAAGCTGCTGCTGCTTTGTCTTAAGGCTATTTACCGTGGCTATAAGCCGGCATTTGAAGCGCTCTTGTTCAACGAGATCCTCTGGCACGGCGAATTCGTCGTCGCCGAGGCTTGCCTCGTCTTCAGAGGGGGGCATGTAATTATCATCCTCCTCCTCTCCATCTGCCGCTCTCTCAGGAGGGCTGGCTCCTCCATCCTCCTGCTCTAAATCTTGCTGGAGGGGATTGTTGTTGTCCTCAACACTATCCGGAGTGTTATTATCTCCTGTGCCGGTATCACCACTTTTGCTTTGGCAGGACTTAGAGCGGCACCGCTGACGTCGGCGCTTGGGTTGCTTCTTGGAGGGGTCATCCTCCAGTATCTCGTCGCCATTGCCTTCTTTGGGTGTATCCACCATGTATATATCGTATGATGATGTCGTTGTCCCGTGCCCTGTGGGTAGTGGTTCCTCTACGTCTCCCGCATCATCGTCCATACTGTCGATGTCTTCGGAGTCGAAGTCGAGCATGTCGGTTAAGTCATCGATAGTGGATACTAAGTGGGTGGTGGGTGGGCCGCAAATTTCTTCGTCGTCCGCATCCCAATCCTGCCGGACATAGTTCGGCCAGGATCCTCCTGACAAGGAGAGAGACCTTAATGAGTTCAGTATGTCACCAAAGGGCGAGTGCTGAAAAATATCCGCGGAGGTGAACTCCATGATCGGCGCCCAATCGGATTCGATATGAGCGGGCACGGGCGGTTCGGAGTCCGTGGCCGGAGAGGGATCCGGCAGTTTATCAACATGGCTCTCGTGCAAGGTAAGGTCGATGTTTGGCTCGATCGCCGCTGAGGGTAAGGCCTCCGTGGCGGGGTCCATCCACCCATCCATGGACGGCGCAACTGGCTCCGAATTAAGAGTCAGAGCGGCTTCCTGTGCGATCTCCTGAACACTGTCCGGTGGTAGAGGTAAATCTTACTCATCGTGACCGTGTGACGCACAAGGCAGAGCCTCGAATCCGTCGAAGATCAAGTCTCCACGGATATCGGCCGTGTAGTTTAAGCTTCCAAACCTGACCTGGTGGCTACGGGCGTAACTTTCAATCTACTCCAGATGGCCAAGCGAATTGGCCTGCAGTGCAAAGCTGCTGAATACGAAGATCTGTCCGGGGAGAAAAGTCTCACCCTGGACTGCATCGCTATCGATGATAGTAGGTGTCGGTGTCAAACCGGCGGATCTCAGGTAGGGGGTCCCGAACTATGCGTCTAGGCCAGATGGTAACAGGAGACAGGGGACACTTTGTTTTACCCAGGTTCGGGCCCTCTCGATGGAGGTAATACCCTACTCCTGCTTGATTAATATTGATGATATGGGTAGTACAAGAGTAGATCTACCACGAGATCAAGGAGGCTAAACCCTAGAAGCTAGCCTATGGTATGATTGTTGTGTATGGAGTTGATTGCCTACGGACTACAACCCTCCGGTTTATATAGACACCGGATAGGGTTAGGGTTACACATAGTCGGTTACAATAGTAGGAGATCTTGAATATCCACATCGCCAAGCTTGCCTTCCACGCCAAGGAAAGTCCCATCCGAACACGGGACGAAGTCTTCAATCTTGTATCTTCATAGTCCAGGAGTCCGGCTGAAGGTATAGTCCGGCTACCCGAACACCTCCTAATCCAGGACTCCCTCAGTAGCCCCTGAACCAGGCTTCAATGACGACGAGTCCGGCGCGCAAATTGTCTTCGGCATTGCAAGGCAGGTTCCTCCTCCAAGTCCTTCATAGAAGATTTGTAAACACCAAGAGTAGTGTCCGGTTCTGCAAAATAAGTTTCCACATATTGCCATAGAGAGAATAATATTGACACAAATCAAATCTGCTGACGTATTCTGCAGTGCGCTATCACACTACGGCCAAGTCCTTTACTCGAATCGTTTTTACTTTTCCACCTCAGCATGTTTTGCGAGGCGGTTTCCTTGGCACATATTGTCAAAGCAGAGATCGCGTGCCCTTTTTACGGGTTTCTCATCAATACGGACGTGGGTAACCCTAACCGCGCCATTTACCATGGCGCTTGGGAGGCAAGCGAGTTTTACCAGGCTGGTGGGGACACGTAGTTGCGTCCGCCCATATAAGGGGATAAGAATCCACCCTTTCACCTACGCCTTCTTCCTCCTTTGCCTATCCATTTTCCGCGCACTCGAGCTCCAGCACCCAAGTCCGCACTTCCCAGCTCTAACGCCGGAATGTATCCGAGCTCCAACGCCGGACTATGTATCCGAGCTCCAACGCCGGACCGTATCCGAGGTGCCGTAAATCAACTTGGTTCAAAAAAGTTTTGAAGGAGTTTAGCCGAGCTTAATGCCGGAAATGCCCTCTATGGAGCCAGCCACTAGCGCCCGAGCTTTATGCCGGGCTGCTTCCGAGGTGGTGCACCACCCCGACTATGGGCCGATTTTTGTCAATATTTTTTATTGGTGCAATTTATTCTCTGCCGAGATATATAGCCAGTAGCCCTCAAGGTGTGTATCGGTCTAAAACCCGAGATGCACATGAAGGATGACATAAGACCGCTGATCCCAGTAGCCACTGAGACTCAGGTTGATTTGCAAAATCGGCCTGAGGATCAAGTCCTAGCTCGGCAGAATACTTCAGGACACAAAAGCGGCGTGCTCAGTCCTCAAGACTTAGGTTGGGTGCGGCCAACCAACCTGAGGATCAAAATCTCCTCGGAAACTATATTGCACATAAAATTTTCTGCATTGGACAAGCAATGCAGTAGCCCCCGAGAAACTGGTCGGGTGGCAACACCGGATCAGGGAATTGATGTGCCCCTTTAATATTTGTAAATAATAAGCCAGAAGCCCAGTAGCCCCCGAGCCTTAATGCGGGCACGGGTGGCCGAATTAAGGATCAATATCCATAGTAAAATCACAAATTATGTGTAATGACTCTATGTATCCAAGTACTTTACGTCATTAATGCTCGAATCCGCATTGTACAAAACTTTGTTGACCGACCATCGGCTTCCACCTCCTTGGCCAGTAGCCGAGGAGTGTTTGTCCTACTTTATAAAGCCTTTATGAGGGCAAAGATTTACGACAAACAAGGAAATCTGGCCACACGGTTTTATAAACAAAGGTACGCAGAGAGTTATATTACTGTTTAACAGAAGAAATGTCTTCCAAAGAAAATAGTCCCGGTATCGGTTCCTTTCTTTGGGTTGTCATGCTAAGCATGATCATTAAACCTCAGCTCTAATGTAAGAGCAAAATATCGAGGATTTAGTTTGGGAGGCCAGTTAATAGCCCCCGGTAGTGTTCGACGACAGTCGAGGTCAAGCCGTAAACACTTCGGCCAATGTTAGGAATGGCCCGTCATAGTCATCGGATCGCTGACCAGTTTACGCTTATTGTGATAGTCAGTTTTCGGCTTTCTCCACTAAGGTGCTTAACCATGTGAGCTGGAAGCACAATCGCAGTGGTTCTCCCTTTGCACGCCTAGCTGAACAAAACGGAATGTAGGAAGCAAGTGCAGGAGCCGGGCAACCCAACTATTGACCGAAGACACAATTCGAAACCGATGCATATATAGCAATATCTGAGAATGTTTTTGCCGAATCCCTAAAGGTGTCCGGCGTTGCACTGCGAGACTTATGCTGGAAAAGCACAAATAGTTTAAAAGTGCCAAAAAGCTTGGAAAACCAAGAAACGCCAGTAAAAACATGACATCCGAACAAGATCAAGTGTTCGGTGCCAATCCGAAAATTGGTCTTAGAAAAAAGAAGTGATTCTGTCGTCTTTTAACATGACACATCCTATCTCAAGACTTCGAGCGGGTCAGCCTACGGCTTCAACCTCCTATCCCGAAGGTGGAGTACCTCTCATCAGGCCAGTTTAGCAAACTAAACTCTAGCGGCTTTGAGAGAGAAATTAGGCTCCCTGGCTAGTGACCGCACACTCGTGTCGAAAAAAGGAGTGATAAATAATAATAAAACTTTGCAATGACTAAGATGAACACTTATTATAAAACAGCTCAAATAAACTTAAGAGCCCCCAAGTGACTTGGGTAGAAGAATGATTGCATGTACCGAAGTACTTATATCATATCTATGTTCAACCGAACTTTAAACGCGTCTTAACCGACCGTCAGGTTCTCCCTCTTCGGTTAAGGACCGAAAAGTGTTATGTACTCCATCGGTCGAGAATATCGATGGTGTTTCCAATAACCAGGCAATCAGGCCATAAGGCTGTAACAGACAAAGCGCGCTCAGGGAACTTATGCTATATTACCGTGAAGTGTAAGAAGCATCTTCGAAGAAAATAGTACCCCCACCAATACCTTTCTTCGGTGCTCATTGTTATTATGAGACTTGTGCAATAGATTTTTGTACTCATGAGTTCCGTTGTGTGCCGACCATCATTGAATAACTATAAGAGCGCTAGCTTTCGGCTTCACCCAGTCTGAGGTCCGGCTCGGTTGACCCGATCGTGACAATCGCAAAGGTGCTCCCTTTACTCCCTAGCCGAACAATCGGGAACGTAGGGGTAAACACAGGAGCGAAGCAACCCAGCTTGCAAATCGCTTAAGTCAATATGGTGCATATTGTGGCGTAATACACGAACAAGGAACGAAGCCGTACAAGTATAATCATATGCAACAGGAAAAAGCTTCATAAAGGAAGCCCCCAAGTAAACGGTGTATTTGAATTTATGCGTCACAAACAAAGTTTGGACAAGGAAATTTTTTACAAGCAACTTTTTTCCAAAAAAGTATAATGCTTGGCCGAACCGAGCACAAGTTAGAAATTAAAGCTTTGAGCATGAAAGCGACTTAGCTGGTTAATATGTTCAGTATTGATGACGCGGTCCGAGCTTGATGCGGGGCAAGGTGCCATCCCCCAAGCCGGTCCCGAGGTGGCGGAGCAAAGAGCTCGGCACTCCGAAGTGGTGACATAGCACGGTCAATGCAGGCCGGCAGAGTGATGCTGAAGTCCCCGGATCATTTTCCTGTGCACAAAAAGTAGTGCAGACCGGAGATAATAGTAATAATAATAAATAAAAATGTTGCATAATAAATAATTTATGCAAAGTAAGTAATAAAAGAAATATGGCCTGGCGCCGAAGTCAAGTCGATGCAGGGTGTCGGCGTGATGCGGTAAAGGCGTGGCAAAGCCTGAATTCGCAGGTCAGTCCAAGCTCCGAGTGCGGCATTCGTCGGACTATGTACGGAGACTGACCAGACCACCATGCGACCGTCGTTAATGCGGCCACCATTTGATAGACCTGTGTACATATGATGGACAAACCAGAGTAATAATTCCTTGGGAAAAATTGAACCCAAACAAGCAAAAAATACTAGGATTAATAGCACCTGGTTTATTTGTTGTAGCAATCCGAAGGAAGGTGATTCCCAAAATTGGGACTCGATCCGCAGACCCATTACCGGAGTAGGTTGATGAAGAGATGGCGAAGCCCCCGGTCCAGCCGAGATGTCGAAGCCTCGACGTTAGCTAATGAGTCGAAGTAGGTCGGCATGCTACACACCAGCTTGAAGAAGCAATAGTGCAGCCCTGTCGATGCAGGTCGTGACGTGGTCAACGCCGGCTTGATGAAGCAACCGTGCGGCGATGCCGGTATGCCCGCTCCGTGTAATCCGTGGGGCGGCGATGTTAATGATGATTTATCCTTTGCGATGTCGGACTCTTGTTTCGGCTTGCCGAGATGATGATCCGAAGAAGTTGAGCTCGGCTAAAGTGACGACGTGTCTAGCGCAGGTCGGCAGCCGTGGAGTAATATTGCCGGACTGGTTTGACACCAGCATGATGTTGAAGATCATGTTCAAAAGATCTTAAAGTTAGTGGGATGTGTTCGGGAACAAAACACAATACTCCATACAAAACTTCCTTCAAAAGGGATGTCCGAACTCCCGTTCATAAAAAAGATGAACTCGGGTCGGATTCGTTTTCGCGCAGAAAACAGATCCGAAAAGTGATGCACTAATCGGAAGGTTCCCGGAGTTTGGACGGTCAGATTGAGCCGAAATTTTGAGAGGTGGTAGATATAGGAATTCCGCAGCCGATCAACGGTTGGATCTTCCAAAGGACGTCCGAGCTAGAAGCTGGACACCACGCCCTAAACTCATCCAAATTCCCGTCCAGATTTGACAGGGCTCCGGTATATCGTGGATTGCCAGAGATTCCTCCATCGGAACTCGACGAAATTTTCCAGGGTTGTTGTACACTCAATTCCGCGCTATTCCACCAAAGCGATCGTCAAAGAGATACTCGAGGAGGTGATGGTGGCAGATACGAGTTCACTGTCCAGAAAAATAGCACGGTCGCTTGAGGGCAATGTTGACGTTGAGCCCCCGAGCTCCATAGATGATTCCTCCATGATCTTGAAAGAGATCGGAGTTGATGTTTGATGAAGGCCCTCGTCCGGACATGGTGATCCGTACACGGGGCGCAATTCTTGGTCGAACCAAGGTGACCAGTCGAGCTGGTGACGAAGATGCCGAAGTCGCAGTTGATCTGCAGGCGAGCCATCGATCCTTTTGTCGATCACACAGCGGAACTCTCAATGAAAGCACCAATGTTGGTGTCAAAACCGGCGGATCTCTGGTAGGGGGTCCCGAACTGTGCGTCTAGGCCGGATGGTAACAGGAGACAGGGGACACTTTGTTTTACCCAGGTTTGGGCCCTCTCGATGGAGGTAATACCCTACTCCTGCTTGATTAATATTGATGATATGAGTAGTACAAGAGTAGATCTACCACGAGATCAAGGAGGCTAAACCCTAGAAGCTAGCCTATGGTATGATTGTTGTGTATGGACTTGATTGCCTACGGACTACAACCCTCCGGTTTATATAGACACCGGATAGGGTTAGGGTTACACAGAGTCGGTTACAATGGTAGGAGATCTTGAATATCCGCATCGCCAAGCTTGCCTTCCACGCCAAGGAAAGTCCCATCCGGGCACGGGACGAATTCTTCAGTCTTGTATATTCATAGTCCAGGAGTCCGGCTGAAGGTATAGTCCGGCTACCTGAACACCCCCTAATCCAGGACTGCCTCAGTAGGAGCCATCAAGCCTAATGGCGACGACACAGAGGAACTCTCAATGAAACCACCAATGTCGGTGTCAAAGCCGGCGGATCTCGGGTAGGGGGTCCTGAACTGTGCGTCTAAGGCGGATGGTAACAGGAGGCAGGGGACACGATGTTTTACCCAGGTTCGGGCCCTCTTGATGGAGGTAAAACCCTACGTCCTGCTTGATTAATATTGATGATATGTGTAGTACAAGAGTAGATCTACCACGAGATCAGAGAGGCTAAACCCTAGAAGCTAGCCTATGGTATGATTGTATGTTGTAGTTGTTGTGTCCTACGGACTAAAACCCTCCGGTTTATATAGACACCGGAGAGGGTTAGGGTTACACAAGGTCGGTTACAAAGGAGGAGATATCCATATCCGTATTGCCTAGCTTGCCTTCCACGCCAAGTAGAGTCCTATCCGGACATGAGACGAAGTCTTCAATCTTGTATCTTCATACTCCAACAGTCCGGCCAAAGGATATAGTCCGGCTGTCCGGAGACCCCCTAATCCAGGACTCCCTCAGGGCCATCAAACCTTTTAGCGACAGCACAGAGGAACTCTCAATGAAAGCGCCAACGTCGGTGTCAAAACCGGCGGATCTCGGGTAGGGGGTCCCGAACTGTGCGTCTCAGGTCGATGGTAATAGGAGACAAGGGACACGATGTTTACCCAGGTTCGGGCCCTCTCTATGGAGGTAATACCCTACGTACTGCTTGATTGATATTTATGAATAGGATTATTACAAGAGTTGATCTACCTCGAGATCGTATGGCTAAACCCTAGAGGTCTAGCTTTTATGGCTATCATAATGAATCTCCCCTATCCGAACTAAGTCCTCCGGTTTATACAGACACCCGAAGGATCTAGGGTTACACAAGGTCGGTTACAAAGAAAGAAATCTACATATCCGGTCGCCAAGCTTGCCTTCCATGCCAAGGAGAGTCCCATCCAGACACGGGTACAGTCTTCGGTCTTCGCATCTTCACAGCCCATCGGTCCGGCCCATGGCTAACAGGCCGGACGCCCGAGGACCCCTTAGTCCAGGACTCCCTCAATGATCATCATTATTAGAGCATTGTCCCAAGTGAGTAAAGGATGATGGAGACTATGATTCCCCCACAAGTCGGGATGAGACTCCGGACGAAAAAAAAAGAAAAGAGGCCATAAAAAAGAAGAAGAAGAGGCCCTAAATAAAAAAATGAAAAAATGAGAGAAAAAGAGAGAAGGGACAATGTTACTATCCTTTTACCACACTTGTGCTTCAAAGTAGCACCATGATATTCATGATAGAGAGTCTCCTATGTTGTCACTTTCATATACTAGTGGGAATATTACATTATAGAACTTGGCTTGTATATTCCAATGATGGGCTTCCTCAAAATGCCCCAGGTCATCGTGAGCAAGCGAGTTGGATGCACACCCACTTAGTTTCTTTTGTTGAGCTTTCATACACTTATAGCTCTAGTGCATCCATTGCATGGCAATCCCTACTCACTCACATTGATATCTATTGATGGGCATCTCCATAGCCCGTTGATATGCCTAGTTGATGTGAGACTATCTTCTCCTTTTTATCTTCTCCACAACCACCATTCTATTCCACCTATAGTGCTATGTCCATGGCTCACGCTCATGTATTGCGTGAAGATTGAAAAAGTTTGAGAACACCGAAAGTATGAAACAATTGCTTGGCTTGTCACTGGGGTTGTGCATGATTAAATACTTTGTGTGATGAAGATAGAGCATAGCCAAACTATATGATTTTGTACGGATAACTTTCTTTGGCCATGTTATTTTGAGAAGACATGATTGCTTTGTTAGTATGCTTGATGTATTACTATTTTTATGTCAATATTAAACTTTTGTCTTAAATCTTCCGGATCTGAACATTCATGCCACAATAAATAAAATTACATTGAGAAATATGCTAGGTAGCATTCCACATCAAAAATTATGTCTTAATCATTTACCTACTCGAGGACGAGCAGGAATTAAGCTTGGGGATGCTTGATACGTCTCCAACGTATCTATAATTTTTGACTGTTCCATGCTATTATACTATCTGTTTTGGATGTTAATGGGCTTATTTATACACATTTATAGTATTTTTGGGACTAACCTACTAACACAAGGTCCAGTGCAAATTGCTGTTTTTTGCCTATTTCAGTGTTTCGCAGAAAAGGAATATCAAATGGAATCCAAACGGAATGAAACCTTCGGGAGAGTTATTTTTGGAACAAACGTGATACAGAGGACTCGGAGTGGACATCAAGAAATCAACGAGGAGGCCACGAGGCAGGGAGGTGCGCCTGCCCCCTAGGCATGCCCCCACCCTTGTGGGCCCCTCGTGGCTCCACTGACCTACTTCTTCCTCCTATATATACCCATATACCCCGAAAACATCCAGGAGCACCACGAAACCCTATTTCCACCGCCGCAACCTTCTGTACCCAAGAGATCCCATCTTGGGGCCTTTTCCGTAGCTCCACCGGAGGGGGAATCAATCACGGAGGGCTTCTACATCAACACCATAGCCTCTCCGATGATGTGTGAGTAGTTTACTTCAGACCTTTGGGTCCATAGTTATTAGCTAGATGGCTTCTTCTCTCTCTTTGGATCTCAATACAATGTTCTCCTCGATCTTCTTGGAGATCTATTTGATGTAACTCTTGTTGCGGTTTGTTTGTCAAGATCTGATGAATTGTTGGTTTATGATCAAGTTTATCTATGAACAATATTTGATTCTTCTCTAAAATCTTTTATGTATGATTTAATTATCTTTGGAAGTCTCTTCGAATTATCAGTTTGGTTTGGCCTATTATATTGATCTTTCTTGCAATGGGAGAAGTTCTTAGCTTTGGGTTCAATCTTGCGGTGTCCTTTCCTAGTGACAGCAGGAGCAGCAAGGCACGTATTGTATTGTTGCCATCGAGGATAAAAATATGGGGTTTATATCGTATTGCTTGAGTTTATCCCTCTACATCATGGCATCTTGCTTAATGCGTTACTCTGTTCTTATGAACTTAATACTCTAGATGCATGCTGGATAGCGGTCATTGTGTGGAGTAATAGTAGTAGATGCAGAATCATTTCAGTCTGCTTGTCGCGGACGTGATGCCTATATACCTGATCATGCCTAGATATTCTTGTAATTATGCACTTTTCTATCAATTGCTCGACAGCAATTTGTTCACCCACCGTAATACTTATGCTATCTTGAGAGAAGCCACTAGTGAAACCTACGGCCCCCGGGTCTATTCTCTATTATATTAATATCCCGTCAACTAGCTATTTCTTGTGCCATTTATTTTGCAGTCTTTACTTTCAATCTATATCATAGAAATACCAGAAATATTTATCTTATTATTACTATCTCTATCATATCTCACTCTCGTAAGTGACTGCGAAGGGATTGACAACCCCTTTTTATCGTGTTGGTTGCGAGGTTCTTATTTGTTTGTGTAGGTACAAGGGACTTGCGTGTAGTCTCCTACTGGATTGATACCTTGGTTCTCAAAAACTGAGGGAAATACTTACGCTACTTTGATGCATCACCCTTTCCTCTTCAAGGGAAAACCAACGTAGTGCTCAAGAGGTAGCACTGCTCCCACTTCCACACTGACCCCAAGGCCACACACCTGCCTAGCCAACTCCAAAACTATGAGAAATCATGATGCACTGCCACTAGGTAGAAGAATCACTGGTACAATGAGGTGCTATATGAACAGTTTTTAACCCCTTTCCGCGACAACATTTTAAACCATCGCCTAGTGAGTGTGGGTGTCGATGTCAAAACCGGCAGACCCCGGGGTAGGGGGTCCCGAGCTGTGGATCTTGAATCGATGGGAAACACGGGACGATGAACACGGTGTTTACCCAGGTTTGGGCCCTCTCGAAGAGGTAATACCCTATGTCCTGCTTGATTATATTGGATGTGTATACAATTACAGTGTGGATCTACCTCGAGATCAGAATGAGCTAACCCTTAAGGTGATGAGGTGATATATGCAGCTCTAACCCTAAAGACTACAACCCTTGGTTTATATAGGCACCGATAGGGTTAGGGTTACACGTGATTAGTTATGGTAAGAGGAAGATCCTACCTGTTCTTGGCTTGGAGGGCACACCACAGCTCCGAAGTTCCCTTATTCGATCATGGGTCTTATGTTGTTATAGGGACTCACGAGTCCAGCCCGCATCCAATGGGCCGGCTCCCTGAGGACCCCATAATCCATGACTCCCTCAGTAGCCCCTGAACTTGCCTCCAATGCCGGGGATTGTGTCGGCATCCGCACACCATATAGTACTCGGCTTGCGAGGTGAGTTCTTCAATGAATCATGTGTACGCCCGGAGTCATGCAGTGTTCAGAAACTGAAATGTCCATTTCGCTTACACCTGAAGGAAAAGAAGACAGTCGGTCAAGTG
Source organism: Triticum aestivum (assembly GCF_018294505.1). Classification (NCBI taxonomy): domain Eukaryota; kingdom Viridiplantae; phylum Streptophyta; class Magnoliopsida; order Poales; family Poaceae; genus Triticum; species Triticum aestivum. Next base: position 159,592,499 of record NC_057803.1, on the reverse strand, counting down.
TGAACAGTGTCTTTGACTGACAACTTTTTTCCCTTTAACTGGAGGGCCGCAACCGGTCATAACTCTGCGCAGTGGGCAGTTCTTGATGTGCGGATTGAGGCCGACTCCTTATTGGCACGTCTTTTCAAGGCAGAGATCATGCTTCATTTTTTGGGGATATGATCAATGATCCCGACGCCCCACTCGCACATAATGTTACAAGATTATCAGGAAGTGGAGAAGCCTACAGCATGAAAAGAGGGACTCGTGGTCCTTCTATGGCTTATAAAGAGGGGATAGCTACAATGTGCATCCCACGCCTTCTCCCACCTTCCACTGTCGCCTATGCAATCCTTCAGAGCTCCAACGCCCAATCTCTCTGCGTCACGGTGAATCTCACCCCGCTCGCCCTCGCCATGGCCGAATCTGGTGCCAATGGGAAGTGGGATGCCTCCATCGTCACTGACAATGACATCCTGAAGCTGAAGTAGGCCGGCTATTTGTCGGCCAATATCGCCCATCGGGCCCCTGAGTCGGGCCAGATCATCCCCATGCATAGGCCGGGCGAAAGGGTTGTGTTTCTCCCTCATTTCTCAGAGGGCTTGGATTTCCTCTAAACCCCTTCGTAAGGGAGTTGATGTTATTTTACGTGCAATATTTTCATGACCTGGCCCCCAACTCCCTCCTCCACATATCGACCTTCATCGTCTTCCGTGAAGCACTCCTCTAAGTCTGACTGCACTTCGGCCTATGGCTGAAGGTGTTCAGCATCAATCCCAAGGTGGTGGGTGGCAACCATGCGGACTGCGGCGGGTCCATGATCAGTAAGCTGACGCGGGTCAAGTAGCCGAAGGGCAAGTTTATCAACATCGTTAAGGTGTGGCAAAGGGAGTGGTTTTATATCACCGAGCCAAGGAATGCCTCCTGGGGAGCGGCTCCCGCATTCAGGTTCGGACCCCCTACCAGACTGGCCTCGTGGACCACCAAGAGTCTGGACTGGTGGTGCACTGCCCATGTGAAGGCGCTGCAGAAGCGAGTCATCAGCAAAATGGAGGCTAACACAAAGCTGGTTGACATGGTCCAGATCATGCTCTACCGTTGACTCCTCCCTTGCCAGGAGAGGGCCAAGCCAATGTGGGAGCATGAGCCCGAGGATCCGGCCACCATGCAACACCTCTTCGGCACAACCCATGATAAAATATGGGGTATGCTATTCAAGCCTCAAGAGTAGTGGCCGGTCGAGGGGAAGGACATCGGCCTTGACATCGCAAACCCTCCAAAGGAGGTGATCAACATTTATCTTTAACATGTGTTCGGATATTCATACCACGTACAATTCGGCCTAAACCTCTATGGAGATTTTGTAGGGATGGATCGCCAAGGCCGAGAAGATCAATGGCCCAGCGCCGCTGACCGAAGAGCCCTGATCAGAGTGGCTATAACAACTATTGGTTGTGGTGCCTTACAAGGCGCCCGACAAAAAGGGCAAGAAGAAGGAGGCACCGGAGGCCAGGGAGGGTGAAAGGATCGAGAAGAGGTGTCTAGAGGGGGGGGATTAGACACTAAGTAGCAAAAGTTACAGTTTTTAATTTCTTTAAGTTGAAGTGGAGTTTTGGCACAAGTTTAACAAACACAATACATTTCAAGCAAGCATGCAAAGCGTATATGAGCAGTGGAAAGTAAAGCATGCAACTTGCAAGAATGTAAAGGGAAGGGTTTGGAGAATTCAAACGCAATTGGAGACACGGATGTTTTTGTCGTGGTTCCGATAGGTGGTGCTATCGTACATCCACGTTGATGGAGACTTCAACCCACTAAGGGTAACGGTTGCGCGAGTCCACGGAGGGCTCCACCCATGAAGGGTCCACGAAGAAGCAACCTTGTCTATCCCATCATGGCCATCGCCCACGAAGGACTTGCCTCACTAGTGGTAGATCTTCACGAAGTAGGCGATCTCCTTGCCCTTACAAACTCCTTGGTTCAACTCCACAATCTTGTCGGAGGCTCCCAAGTGACACCTAGCCAATCTAGGAGACACCACTCTCCAAGAAGTAACAAATGGTGTGTTGATGATGAACTCCTTGCTCTTGTGCTTGAAATGATAGTATCCCCAACACTCAACTCTCTCTCACATGATATGGATTTGGTGTAAAGAAGATTTGAGTGGAAAGCAACTTGGGGAAGGCTAGAGATCAAGATTCATATGGTGGGAATGGAATATCTTGGCCTCAACACATGAGTAGGTGGTTCTCTCTCAGAAAATGTGTATTGGAAGTGTAGGTATGTTCTGATGGCTCTCTCCACGAATGAAGAGTGGGTGGAGGGGTATATATAGCCTCCACACAAAAACTAACCATTACACACAATTTACCAATCTCGGTGAGACCGAATTGAGAAACTCGGTCGGACCGATTCAGTAAATTTAGTGACCGTTAGGGTTTTCAGTGGGACCGACTGGATCAACTCGGTGGTACCGATGTGCTAGGGTTAGGGTAAATCCAAAACTCGGTTTGACCGATTACACAAACTCGGTGGGACCGATTTGGGTAATAAGTGAAATAGAGAGTTGGCCAAGCAAACTCGGTGGGGCCGATTGCACATCTCGATGGGACCGAAAATATTACAATACGTAACAGAGAGTTTGCAAGCCCATCTCGGTGAGACCAAGATCCCATCGGTGAGACCGAATTGATTAGGGTTTCTGGCAGTGGCTATGTCAACTGAACTCGGTGGCGCCAGATGGAAAGAATTGGTGGGGCCGACTTTGACTTTTGGTTTAGGTCATATGTGGATGTGGGAAGGTAGTTGAGGGTTTTGGAGCATATCACTAAGCACTATGAAGCAAGAACCTCATCAAGCAACACCTCATCCCCTCTTGATAGTATTGGCTTTTCCTATAGACTCAATGTGATCTTGGATCACTAAAATAGAAAATGTAGAGTCTTGATCTTGAAGCTTGAGCTAATCCTTTGTCCTTAGCATCTTGAAGGGGTTCCACATCCTTTAGTCCATGCCACTCAATTTGTTGAACTTGTCTGAAACATACTATGTAAAAGTATTAGTCCAACAAGAGCTATGTTGTTATTAATTATCAAAATCACCCAGGGGCACTTGTGCTTTCAATCTCCCCTTTTTTGGTAATTGATGGCAACATACATCAAAGCTTTAGATAAAGATATAGAGAATAGTAAGTAAAGCTTTGGAAAGACATGTAACAAGCATAGACTCCCCCTACATGTATGCAACCATGTGAATATGGAATATAGAAGCATGTGAGAGCATAACCATGACCGAGTAGCAATGTGTTACATGTATCTTGGCTATATGCATCAGGTCAAAAGACATGAATATGGGAAATGTACCTTCATGCCCACGAGTCCTTCTTGCAAACAGTATGTACATCAGCAAGAATTTCTCATACACATGACTATGATGCATATACTTACCTTGTGGTCTTGAGTTGGCTAGGATGGGATGAGCCTGCATAAACAAGGTTAGATAACACAGATGCACCCACTAGCTAGAGCAAACAAAAGAAACCACAAGAGTACCAAGACTGAGATGACATGTAGAGTGCGTACAGAGTACCATGATAGATATTGACATGTCCCCAAAGAGAAAGATATGCAATGAATTTAATAACTTTCTTTCCCTTGGATGTCTTGCTCTCCCTGATTCTAGCATGGGATACTGGGAGAAGATAGGCAACAAAAAAAGAGCTCAAAGAAACAAATGAACAGAGCTAATGCAAATAAGCACATATGAACATGTCTTTCCCCCAAGAAGACATGTGGCAACCATCCTCTTGAACATCAAGCATCTGGGATCCTTGGAGATTATTCTTTTCTGGAGTATTCCCTCCCCCTAGAGATATGATTAAGCTATGATGTGATCTCTCTCTCCCCCTTTGACATCAATTTCCAAGAAGGGTCTTCTGGAATTTGTTGTGAATGGGTTCGGTCCTTGAATCACAGTACAAAGCATTAAGGTAAATGTGATGCTTGCAGAGGACAAGATTCATAGAGTGGAGCTGGATCAAGAATAAAGCAGGAATAAATGGCAAAATGTTTTATGCTTCGGTTGCTCCAAAAATCGGTGTCACCGAGTTGTATGCTTCGGTTGCTCCGAAAATCTTCGGCTAGACCGGAGACATGAAACCGGTGGAACTGAGTTCATCACAGAGAAAAACACTTGTCACCTCAGCTCACTGGACAAATAAGATCTCACAAAGATATGCAATGAATTGGATGTAGAAAATGCAGAACAAAAAGCAAAGAAAAGAAACTAAAAGATCTAGATGAAGTTTTTTTTGAAAGGGGAAACAAATATGCATGAGACAAATGCAAGAACACAGAAAAGAACACAAGAGAACTTCATCTAGAGTTGGGCGGTGACAAAGTCACCTATGTTAGAGTATATTGACTTAGGAGTCAAGTGAGATCACTTGATCATAGGTCGTACTCATCGTTTAAGCTCAAAATGGGGTAACCATTTTTCGTTTAAGTATTTTGATGTATTCACATCTTGTCGAGTTGCTTTGACTCATGAAGCTACTCTAAGATGGAATAACATACCTTGGGTGGCGGTGTTGATCTTGATCATGTAGTTGAACTTGTGTGGGTTGCTCAAGGTTGATGTAGCCCATCAAGAGTTGGGAGCACCCTTTGGATTTTGAGTTCATCTACCTACATGGGTTAGTTTTCGCAAGGAAGAGCACTTGTGTATCCAACATGACAATCATGAAACTCAACATAGAATTTGTCAAAGGATATGTTTGAAAGGTTTCGTGCTTCCTTGTCATCAACCACCATTGTATAGAGACTTGGCGATGTAGAGATTGCTCAAGATGTGAGTGAGTTGCAATCTCATAGAATTAGAATCATCCAAGTACCTACAAGGGTTAGATAACATGAAAGATGCAAATTTTCAAGACATAAGATAATCATCATAGGAGAAATATCAAGTGATTAGTCGTAAGCTCAAGTCTTGCATGTATCCAATGGAGTTCCTACTCCAAGTTTGAAGCATCAATAATGTTCAATTCACCTCTTAACTTGCAAAACACTTTCTCATCAATTGGTTTAGTGAATATATCCGCTAATTGCTTATCGGTGGGAACATGCTTAAGGTTTATGTCACCCTTAGCAACGTGATCTCGGATGAAATGATGACGAACTTCAATATACTTAGTTCGAGAGTGTTGCACGGGATTGTGAGCAATCTTGATAGCACTTTCATTGTCACAAAGTAATGGAACATGTTTCACATATATCCCATAATCTTTAAGAGTTTGGGTCATCCAGAGTAATTGAGCACAACATGAACCAGCGGCAATGTATTCTGCTTCGGCGGTGGATAAGGATATCGAGTTTTGTTTCTTGGAAGACCAAGACACAAGAGATCTACCAAGGAATTGACAAGTACCCGAAGTGGACTTTCTATCAACCTTGTTACCAGCATAGTCCGAGTCGGAGTAGCCAACAAGATCAAAGGAAGCCCCCTTTGGATACCAAATGCCAAAATTTGGTGTATGTATTAAGTATCTCACTATCCTCTTCACGGCCTTAAGATGACATTCCTTAGGAGCAGCTTGATATCGTGCACACATGCACACACTTAGCACGATATCGGGACGTGAAGCACATAGATATAACAATGAACCAATCATAGAGCGGTAAAAATTTTGATCAACCGGTTCACCATCTTTGGTCAAATCAAGATGTCCACTAGTAGGCATGGGTGTAGGCATACCTTCGCATTCTTGCATATTGAACTTCTTGAATAAGTCCTTGGTGTACTTCGTTTGAAAGACAAAGGTGCCTTCCTTAGTTTGCTTGATTTGCAAACCAAGAAAGAATTTGAGTTCACTCATCATAGACATCTCAAACTTCTCCGACATTGGCTTCCCAAACTTTTCACTAAAATGAGGGTTAGTTGATCCAAATATAATATCATCGACATAAATTTGGCATACAAATAGTTCTCCATTAACCCTTTTAGTAAAAAGAGTACCATCTATTTTTCCAATTTCAAAGCCTTTTTCAATAAGGAACTTGGTCAAACATTCATACCATGCTCTAGGAGCTTGTTTAAGACCATAAAGGGCTTTGTGAAGTTTGTAGACATGATTAGGTTTCTTAGGATTGACAAAGCCGGGAGGTTGCTTAACATAAACTTCCTCCTCAATTTTACCATTTAGAAAAGCACTTTTAATGTCCATTTGGTACAAAGTGTGTTGGGGAACGTAGTAATTTCAAAAAATTCCTACGCACTCGCAAGATCATGGTGATGCATACCAACGAGAGGGGAGAGTGTTGTCTACGTACCCTTGTAGACCAAAAGCGGAAGCGTTAGCACAACGCGGTTGATGTAGTCGTACGTCTTCACGATTCGACCGATCAAGTACCGAACGCACGGCACCTCCGAGTTCTGCACACGTTCATCTCGATGACGTCCCTCGAACTCCGATCCAGCCGAGCTTTGAGGGAGAGTTCCATCAGCACAACGGCGTGGTGACGATGATGATGTTCTACCGATGCAGGGCTTCGCCTAAGCACCGCTACGATATGATCGAGGTGGATTATGGTGGAAGGGGGCACCGCACACGGCTAAGAGATCAAGAGATCAATTGTTGTCTCTGGGGTGCCCCCTGCCCCGTATATAAAGGATTGGAGGAGGGGGAGGGCCGGCCCTCTCTATGGCGCGCCCTAGGGGAGTCCTACTCCCACCGGGAGTAGGATTCCCCCTTTCCTAGTAGAACTAGGAGCCCTTCCAAGTATGAGGAGTAGTAGGGAAGGAAAGGGAAGGGAAAAGGAGAAGGAAGGAAGGGGGTGCCCCCCCTCCCTAGTCCAATTCGGACCAGCCCATGGGGAGGGGTGCGGCCACCCTTTGAGGCTTTTCTCTCCTTTCCCGTATGGCCCATTAAGGCCCAATACGAATTCCCTTAACTCCCCGGTACTCCCGAAAATACCCGAATCACTCGGAACCTTTCCGATATCCGAATATAGTCATCCAATATATAGATCTTTATGTCTCGACCATTTCGAGACTCCTTGTCATGTCCCGGATCTCATCCGGGACTCCGAACTCCTTCGGTACATCAAAACACATAAACTCATAATATAACCTTCATCGAACTTTAAGCGTGCGGACCCTACGGGTTCGAGAACTATGTAGACATGACCGAGACACGTCTCCGGTCAATAACCAATAGTGGAACCTGGATGCTCATATTGGCTCCTACATATTCTATGAAGATCTTTATCGGTCAAACCGCATAACAACATACGTTGTTCCCTTTGTCATCGGTATGTTACTTGCCCGAGATTCGATCGTCGGTATCTCAATACCTAGTTCAATCTCGTTACCGGCAAGTCTCTTTACTCGTTCCATAATACATCATCCCGCAACTAACTCATTAGTTGCAATGCTTGCAATGCTTATAATGATGTGCATTACCGAGTGGGCCCAGAGATACCTCTCCGACAATCGGAGTGACAAATCCTAATCTTGAAATACGCCAACCCAACAAGTACCCTCGGAGACAGCTGTAGAGCACCTTTATAATCACTCAGTTACGTTGTGACGTTTGGTGGCACACGAAGTGTTCCTCCGGTAAACGGGAGTTGCATAATCTCATAGTCATAGGAACATGTATGAGTCATGAAGAAAGCAATAGCAACAAACTAAACGATCAAATGCTAAGCTAACAGAATGGGTCAAGTCAATCACATCATTCTCCTAATTATGTGATCCCGTTAATCAAATGACAACTCATGTCTATGGTTAGGAAACATAACCATCTTTGATCAATGAGCTAGTCAAGTAGAGGCATACTAGTGACACTTTGTTTGTCTATGTATTCACACATGTATTATGTTTCCGGTTAATACAATTCTAGCATGAATAATAAACATTTATCATGATATAAGGAAATAAATAATAACTTTATTATTGCCTCTAGGGCATATTTCCTTCAGTCTCCCACATGCACTGGAGTCAATAATCTAGTTCACATCGCCATGTGATTTAATACCAATAGTTCACATCACCATGTGATTAACACCCATAGTTCACATCGACATGTGACCAACACCCAAAGGGTTTACTAGAGTCAATAATCTAGTTCACATCGCTATGTGATTAACACCCAAAGAGTACTAAGGTGTGATCATGTTTTGCTTGTGAGAGAAGTTTAGTCAATGGGTCTGCCACATTAAGATCCGTATGTATTTTGCAAATTTCTATGTCAACAATGCTCTGCATGGAGCTACTCTAGCTAATTGCTCCCACTTTCAATATGTATCCAGATTGAGACTTTGAGTCATCTGGATCAGTGCCAAAACTTGCATCGACGTAACCCTTTACGACGAACCTTTTGTCACCTCCATAATCAAGAAACATATCCTTATTCCACTAAGGATAATTTTGACCAATGTCCAGTGATCTACTCCTAGATCACTATTGTACTCCCTTGCTAAACTCAGGGCAGGGTATACAATAGGTCTGGTACATAGCATGGCATACTTTATAGAACCTATGGCTGAGGCATAGGGAATGACTTTCATTCTCTCTCTATCTTCTGTCGTGGTCGGGTTTTGAGTCCTACTCAACTTCACACCTTGTAACACAGGCAAGAACTCCTTCTTTGAATGTTCCGTTTTGAACTACTTCAAAATCTTGTCAAGGTATGTACTCATTGAAAAACTTATCAAGCGTCTTGATCTATCTTTGTAGATCTTGATGCTCAATATGTAAGCAGCTTCACCGAGGTCTTTCTTTGAAAAACTCCTTTCAAACATTCCTTTATGCTTTGCAGAATAATTCTACATTATCTCCGATGAACAATATGTCATTCACATATACTTATCAGAAATGTTGTAGTGCTCCCACTCACTTTCTTATAAATACAGGCTTCACCACAAGTCTGTATAAAACTATATGCTTTGATCAACTTATCAAAGCGTATAATCCAACTCCGAGATGCTTGCACCAGTCCATAGATGGATCGCTGGAGCTTGCATATTTTGTTAGTACCTTTAGGATTGACAAAACCTTCTGGTTACATCATATACAACTCTTCTTTAATAAATCCATTAAGGAATGCAGTTTTGTTTATCCATTTGCCAAATTTCATAAAATGTGGCAATTGCTAACATGATTCGGACAGACTTAAGCATAGATACGAGTGAGAAACTCTCATCATAGTCAACACCTTGAACTTGTTGAAAACCTTTTGCGACAATTCTAGCTTTGTATATAGTACCACTACTATCAGCGTCCGTCTTCCTCTTGAAGATCCATTTAATCTCAATGGCTCGCTGATCTTTTGGGCAAGTCAATCAAAGTCCATAGTTTGTTCTTATACATGGATCTCATCTCAGATTTCATGGCCTCAAGACATTTTGCGGAATCTGGGCTCATCATCGCTTCCTCATAGTTCGTAGGATCGTCATGTTCAAGTAACATGACCTCCAGAACATGACTACCGTATCCACTCTGGTGCGGATATCACTCTGGTTTACCTACGAGGTTCGGTAGTAACTTGATCTGAAGTTACATGATCATTATCATTAGCTTCCTCACTAATTGGTGTAGTAGTCACAGGAACAAATTTCTGTGATGGACTACTTTCCAATAAGGGAGCAGGTACAGTTACCTCATCAAGTTCTACTTTCCTCCCACTCACTTCTTTCGAGAGAACTCCTTCTCTAGAAAGGATCCATTCTCAGCAACGAATATCTTGCCTTCGGATCTGTGATAGAAGGTGTACCCAACATTTTCTTTTGTGTATCCTATGAAGACGCACTTCTCCGATTTGGGTTTGAGCTTATCAGGTTGAAACTTTTTCACATAAGCATTGCAACCTCAAACTTTAAGAAACAACAGCTTAGGTTTCTTGCCAAACCATAGTTCATATAGTGTCGTCTCAACGGATTTAGATGGTGCCCTATTTAATGAGAATGCAGCTGTCTCTAATGCATAACCCCAAAACTATAGTGATTAATCGGTAAGAAACATCATAGATTGCACTATATCCAATAATAGTACGGTTATGACGTTCGGACACACCATTATGCTGTGGTGTTCCAGGTGGCGTGATTTTGTGAAACTATTCCACATTGTTTTAATTGAAGACCAAACTCGTAACTCAAATATTTGTCTCTGCGATCAGATCGTAGAAACTTTATTTTCTTGTCACGATGATTTTCCACTTCACTCTGAAGTTCTTTGAATTTTTCAAATGTTTCAGACTTATGTTTCATCAAGTAGATATACTCATATCTCCTCAAATCATCTGTGAAGATCAGAAAATAATGATACCTGCCGCGAGCCTCAATATTCATCGAACCACATACATCAGTATGTATGATTTCCAACAAATCTGTTGCTCGCTCCATTGTTCCGGAGAACGTATTCTTAGTCATCTTGCCCATGAGCAATGGTTCACAAGCATCAATTGATTCATAATCAAGTGATTCCAAAAGCCCATCAGCATGGTTTTTCTGTTGGGGAATGTAGCATAAATTCAAAATTTTCCTACGTGTCACCAAGATCTATCTATGGAGTCATCTAGCAACGAGGGAGGAGTGGATCTACATAATCTTGTAGATCGCGCGCGGAAGCGTTCAAGAGAACGGGGTTGATGGAGTCATACTCGTCGTGATCCAAATCACCGATGATCCTAGCGCCGAACGGATGGCACCTCCTCGTTCAACACACGTACGGAGCAGCGACGTCTCCTCCTTCTTGATCCAGCAAGGGGGAAGGAGAGGTTGATGGAGATCCAGTAGCACGACGGCGTGGTGGTGGAAGTAGCGGGATTCCAACAGGGCTTCGCCAAGCGCTGTGGGAGGAGGGAGATGTGTCATGGGAGGGAGAGGGAGGCGCCAGGGCTTAGGTATGGTTGCCCTCCCTTCCCCCCACTATATATAGGGCCAAGGGAGAGGGGGAGGGCGCAGCCTTGCCCCTTCCTCCAAGGAAGGGTGCGGCCAAGGGGGGGAGGAGTCCATCCTCCCCAAGGCACCTCGGAGGTGCCTTCCCCCTTTAGGACTCTCCCCTCCTCTTGTCCCTTTGGCGCATGGGCCTCTAGGGGCTGGTGCCCTTGGCCCATGTAGGCCAAGGCGCACCCCCTACAGCCCGTGTGGCCCCCCGGGGCAGGTGGCCCCACCCGGTGGACCCCCGGGACCCTTCCGGTGGTCCCTGTACAATACCGGTGACCCCGAAACTTGTCCCGATGGCCAAAATAGCACTTCCTATATATAATTCTTTACCTCCGGACCATTCTGGAACTCCTCGTGACATCCGGGATCTCATCCGGGACTCTGAACAACTTTCGGGTTACCGCATAGTAATATCTCTATAACCCTAGCGTCACCGAACCTTAAGTGTGTAGACCCTACGGGTTCGGGAGACATGCAGACATGACCGAGATGACTCTCCGGTCAATAACCAACAGCGGGATCTGGATACCCATGTTGGCTCCCACATGTTCCACGATGATCTCATCAGATGAACCACGATGTCAAGGACTTAATCAATCCCATATACAATTCCCTTTGTCTATCGGTACGACACTTGCCCGAGATTCGATCGTCGGTATCCCGATACCTTGTTCAATCTCGTTACCAGCAAGTCTCTTTACTCGTTCCGTAACACATCATCCCGTGATCAACTCCTTGATCACATTGTGCACATTATGATGATGTCCTACCGAGTGGGCCCAGAGATACCTCTCCGTTTATACGGAGTGACAAATCCCAGTCTCGATTCGTGCCAACCCAACAGACACTTTCGGAGATACCTGTAGTGTACCTTTACAGCCACCCAGTTACGTTGTGACGTTTGGCACACCCAAAGCACTCCTACGGTATCCGGGAGTTGCACAATCTCATGGTCTAAGGAAATGATACTTGACATTAGAAAAGCTTTAGCATACGAACTACATGATCTTGTGCTAGGCTTAGGATTGGGTCTTGTCCATCACATCATTCTCCTAATGATGTGATCCCGTTATCAATGACATCCAGTGTCCATGGTCAGGAAACCGTAACCATCTATTGATCAACGAGCTAGTCAACTAGAGGCTTACTAGGGACATGGTGTTGTTTATGTATCCACACATGCATCTGAGTTTCCTATCAATACAATTATAGCATGGATAATAAACGATTATCATGAACAAGGAAATATAATAATAACTAATTTATTATTGCCTCTAGGGCATATTTCCAACATTTTCTTCATGCACTTCACACCAATATGACCTAAATGGCAGTGCCACAAATAAGTTGCACTATCATTATTAACTTTGCATCTTTTGGCTTCAATATTATGAAAATGTGTATCACCATGATCGAGATCCAACAAACCATTTTCATTGGGTGTATGACCATAGAAGGTTTTATTCATGTAAACAGAACAACAATTATTCTCTAACTTACATGAATAACCGTATTGCAATAAACATGATCCGATCATATTTATGCTCAATGCAAACACCAAATAACATTTATTTAGGTTCAACACTAATCCCGAAAGTATAGGGAGTGTGCGATGGTGATCATATCAATCTTGGAACCACTTCCAACACACATCGTCACTTCACCCTTAACTAGTCTCTATTTATTTTGCAACTCCCGTTTCGAGTTACTATTCTTAGCAACTGAATTAGTATGAAATACTGAGGGGTTGCTATAAACACTAGTAAAGTACACATCAATAACATGTATATCAAATATACATATGTTCACTTTGCCATCCTTCTTATCCGCCAATTATTTGGGGTAGTTCCGCTTCCAGTGACCAGTCCCTTTGCAGTACAAGCACTCAGTCTCAGGCTTAGGTCCAGACTTGGGCTTCTTCACTTGAGCAGCAACTCGCTTGCCGTTCTTCTTGAAGTTCCCCTTCTTCCCTTTGTCGTTTTCTTGAAACTAGTGGTCTCGTCAACCATCAACACTTGATGTTTTTCTTGATTTATACCTTCGTTGATTTCAGCATCACAAAGAGCTTGGGAATTCTTTCTGTTATCCCTTGCATATTATAGTTCATCACAAAGTTCTACTAACTTGGTGATGGTGACTAGAGAATTCTGTCCATCACTATTTTATCTGGAAGATTAACTCCCACTTGATTCAAGTGATTATAGAACCCAGACAATCTGAGCACATGCTCACTGCTTGAGCTATTCTCCTCCATCTTTTAGCTATAGAACTTGTTGGAGACTTCATATCTCTCAACTCGGGTATTTGCTTGAAATATTAACTTCAACTCCTGGAACATATCATATGGTCCATGACGTTCAAAACATCTTTGAAGTCCCGATTCTAAGCCGTTTAAACATGGTGCACTAAACTATCAAGTAGTCATCATATTGAGCTAGCCAAATGTTCATAACATCTGCATCTGCTCCTGCAATAGGTTTGTCACCTAGCGGTGCATCAAAGACATAATTCTTTTGTGCAGCAATGAGGATAAACCTCAGATCACGGATCCAATCCGCATCATTGCTACTAACATCTTTCAACTTAGTTTTCTCTAGGAACATATCAAAAATAAAATAGGGTGCAACATCGTGAGCTATTGATCTACAACATAGATATGCTAATACTACCAGGACTAAGTTCATGATAAATTAAAGTTCAATTAATCATATTACTTAAGAACTCCCACTTAGACAGACATCCCTCTAATCCTCTAAGTGATCACGTGATCCATATCAACTAAACCATGTCCGATCATCACGTGAGATGGAGTAGTTTCAATGGTGAACATCACTATGTTGATCATATCTACTATATGATTCACGCTCGACCTTTCGGTCTCCGTGTTCCTAGGCCATATCTGTTATATGCTAGGCTCATCAAGTTTAACCTAAGTATTCCGCGTGTGCAACTGTTTTGCATCCATTGTATTTGAACGTAGAGCCTATCACACCCGATCATCACGTGGTGTCTTAGCACGAAGAACTTTCGCAACGGTGCATATTCAGGGAGAACACTTGTACCTTGATAATTAGTGAGAGATCATCTTATAAAGCTACCGTCGAACTAAGCAAAATAAGATGTATAAAAGATAAACATCACATGCAATCAAAGTATGTGACATGATATGGCCATCATCATCTTGTGCCTTTGATCTCCATCTCCAAAGCATTGTCATGATTTCCATCGTCACCGGCATGACATCATGATCTCCATCATTTTGATCTATATCAATGTGTCATCACATGGTCGTCTCACCAACTATTGTTCTTGCAACTATTGCTATCGCATAGCGATAAAGTAAAGCAATTATTTGGCTCTTGCATCTTATGCAATAAAGAGACAACCATAAGGCTTCTGCCAGTTGCCGATAACTTCAACAAAACATGATCATCTTATACAACAACTTACATATCATCACGTCTTGACCATATCACATCACAACATGCCCTGCAAAAACAAGTTAGACGCCCTCTACTTTGTTGTTGCAAGTTTTACGTGGCTGCTACGGGCTGAGCAAGAACCGTTCTTACCTACGCATCAAAACCACAACGATAGTTTGTCAAGTTAGTGTTGTTTTAACCTTCTCAAGCACCGAGCATAGCCACACTCAGTTCAACTAAAGTTGGAGAAACTGACACCCGCTAGTCACCTATGTGCATAGCACAGGGGTAAAACCAGTCTCGCGTAAGCGTACGCGTAATGTCGGTCCGGGCCGCTTCATCCAACAATACCGCCGAACCAAAGTGTGACATGCTGGTAAGCAGTATGACTTATATCACCCACAACTCACTTGTATTCTACTCGTGCATATTACATCAACGCATAAAACCTGGCTCGGATGCCACTGTTGGGGAACATAGTAATTTCAAAAAAATTCCTATGCACACGCAAGATCATGGTGATGCATAGCAACGAGAAGGGAGAGTCTTGTCTACGTACCCTTGTAGACCAAAAGCGGAAGCGTTAGCACAACGCGGTTGATGTAGTCGTACGTCTGCACGATCCGATCGATCAAGTACTGAATGCACGGCACCTCCGAGTTCTGCACACGTTCAACTCGATGACGTCCCTCGAACTCCGATCCAGCCGAGCTTTGAGGGAGAGTTCCGTCAGCACAACGGCGTGGTGACGATGATGATGTTCTACCGACGCAGGGCTTCGCCTAAGCACCGCTACGATATGATCAAGGTGGATTATGGTGGAATGGGGCACCGCACACGGCTAAGAGATCAAGAGATCAATTGTTGTCTTTGGGGTGCCCCCTGCCCCCGTATATAAAGGATTGGAGGAGGGGGAGGGCCGGCCCTCTCTATGGCGCGCCCTAGGGAGTCCTACTCCCACCGGGAGTAGGATTCCCCCTTTCCTAGTAGAACTAGGAGCCCTTCCAAGTATGAGGAGTAGTAGGGAAGGAAAGGGAAGGGAAAAGGAGAAGGAAGGAAGGGGGTGCCCCCCCTCCCTAGTCCAATTCGGACCAGCCCATGGGGAGGGGTGCGGCCACCCTTTGAGGCTTTTCTCTCCTTTCCCGTATGGCCCATTAAGGCCCAATACGAATTCCGGTAACTCCCCGGTACTCCCGAAAATACCCGAATCACTCGGAACCTTTCCGATATCCGAATATAGTCGTCCAATATATCGATATTTACGTCTCGACCACTTCGAGACTCGTCGTCATGTCCCCGATCTCATCTGGGACTCCGAACTCCTTCGGTACATCAAAACACATAAACTCATAATATAACTGTCATCGAACTTTAAGCATGCGGACCCTACGGGTTTGAGAACTATGTAGACATGACCGAGACACGTCTCCGGTCAATAACCAATAGAGGAACCTGGATGCTCATATTGGCTCCTACATATTCTAGGAAGATCTTTATCGGTCAAACCGCATAACAACATACGTTGTTCCTTTGTCATCGGTATGTTACTTGCCCGAGATTCGATCGTCGGTATCTCAATACCTAGTTCAATCTCGTTATCGCAAGTCTCTCTAGTCGTTCCGTAATACATCATCCCGCGACTAACTCATTAGTTGCAATGCTTGCAAGGTTTATAATGATGTGCATTACCGAGTGGGCCCAGAGATACCTCTCCGACAATCGGAGTGACAAATCCTAATCTCGAAATACGCCAACCCAACAAGTACCCTCGGAGACAGCTGTAGAGCACCTTTATAATCACCCAGTTACGTTGTGACGTTTGGTGGCACACAAAGTGTTCCTCCGGTAAACGGGAGTTGCATAATCTCATAGTCATAGGAACATGTATAAGTCATGAAGAAAGCAATAGCAACAAAATAAACGATCAAGTGCTAAGCTAGTGGAATGGGTCAAGTCAATCACATCATTCTCCTAATTATGTGATCCCATTAATCAAATGACAACTCATGTCTATGGTTAGGAAACATAACCATCTTTGATCAACGAGCTAGTCAAGTAGAGGCATACTAGTGACACTCTGTTTGTCTATGTTTTCACACATGTATTATGTTTCCGGTTAATACAATTCTAGCATGAATAATAAACATTTATCATGATATAAGGAAATAAATAATAATTTTATTATTGCCTCTAGGGCATATTTGCTTCAAAGTGATATCATGGTGATTAGCATAAGCAAGTAAGATGCGAATGGACTCAAGTCTGGCAACGGGAGCATATGTCTCACCATAATTCGTACCTTCGACTTCTGTGTAGCCTTGGGCGACGAGACGTGCTTTGCTGCGAACCACTTGTCCATCTTCATCTTGCTTGTTGCGAAACACCCATTTGGTACCGATGATGTTGTGGTTGTTGTCGGGCTTCTCGACCAATGTCCACACTTGATTTCTCTCAAAGTTGTGTAGCTCTTCATGCATAGCGTTTATCCAGTCCGGATCCTCCAATGCTTCTTCAATCTTCATACGTTCAATTCTAGAGATGAATAAGTAATGTTCACAAAAGTTAGCCAAACGAGTTTTAGAGCGAGTGATTCTCCCGGTTTGGATATCATTGTAGATTTGCTCCATGGGATGATCTTTAGCAATTCTTGCTCGAACTCGTGAAAGCTTTTTCTTGGGTCTTGGTTGAACATCTTCTTCATCTTGTTCTTCTTCTTGGCCTTCTTCATTGTTAGCGTTGTCGTTCTCTTGTCGTGGTGGAGGAGGTTGTTAACGTTCGTCTTGGTGCAGTTCCTCATTTTCTTCATCTTGGTGCATCCCACTCGTGGATGCTTCCGTATCAACTCTTGGTTCACCTTGTCGTGAGGTAGAAGCTTCCACTTGGACGGACGAGGTACTCTCCTTTATCTCCGTTGGACGAATCTTGCCAATAGACAAGTCTTGGATTGCTTCCGAGGGATCTTTGTCGCCTACATCAATTGGCAATTGCTCTACTTGCGAGCCATTAGATTCATCAAACTTCACATCTACCATTTCTTCAACCTTTCGGGTGAAATTGTTGTAGACACGGTATGTGTGAGAGTTTGAGCCATAACCAAGTAGGAAACCTTCATGAGACTTAGGAGCAAATTTAGAATGACGATGCTTATCAAGAATGTAGCACTTTGAGCCGAATACTCGAAAGTATCCAACTTGGGGTTTGTTACCGGTGAGGAGCTCGTATGCCGTCTTGCCGAGTAGCTTGTGAAGATACAAGCAATTTGTTGCATGACAAGCTGTCTCAACCACTTCCTCCCAAAATTGTTTTGGCGTCTTGTACTCATCAAGCATCGTTCTTGCCATCTCGATAAGAGTCCGGTTCTTCCTCTCAACGACTCCATTTTGTTGAGGTGTATATGTAGCCGAGAACTCATGTGTAATCCCTTCTTCGTCAAGAAAGGTGTCCACATTTGCGTTCTTGAACTCCATTCTGTTGTCGCTCCAAACCTTCTTGATCTTCATGTCAAATTGATTTTAGGCCTTCCTAGCAAAGTTTTTGAAGATCTTTTGGACCTGCGATTTGTCATCAAGAAATAATACCCACGTAAATCTTGAAAAATCATCAACTATGACTAGACCAAATGAGTTACCACCGAGATTCTTGTAGGCATTTGGACCAAAGAGATCCATGTGAAGTAGCTCGAGTGGTCTTCTTGTGGTCATGGTGTTCTTAGCGCGATGACTTCCTCCAACTTGTTTCCCTGCTTGACAAGCACTACAAAGTCTATCCTTGTCAAATATGACATCATTAACGCCAAGGATATGATTTCCTTTAATGAGTTTGTCAAGGTTTCGCATGCCCACATGGCCTAGCCTTCTATGACACAACTAGCCTTTAGAAGATTTAGCAATTAAGCAAGTTCTAGGTTGAGCCTTTTTAGTGAAATCAACAATGTAAAGATCTCCTCTACGTATACCGGTAAAGACCATTTTATGATTATCTCTACGAAACACTTGGCAGTCTACTTCAGTAAATAGGACATTGAAACCGAAATCAGCAAGTCTAGATACTGAAAGTAAGTTGTAGCCAAGAGATACAACGAGCATGACATTTTGTATGGAGCTATCATGTGGAATGGCCACCTTACCAAGGCCAACCACGTTACCCTTTGAATTATCACCAAAAGTGACATACTTTTGAGGGTCGTCGTTTCCAGCAAGCTCACGGAACATGTCTTTATCTCCGGTCATATGATCAGTACATCCTCTATCAAGGACCCATTCCTTTCCTCCAGCCATGTAGCCGCAAAGATTTGACATAAGACCAAAGTGTCTCATCGCATCATCAAGATCATAGTCACTATCATCATCCTCATCATAGTATCCATTTTCAACATCATTTTGTGATTGATCAATTCCTAGAGAGGGTAATTCATTAGACAAATGATCATTTCTATAGTTATCTTTATGAATTCTAATAGCTCTGGAAATGATATTGCTAATGATTCCAACATCTCCTTTGGCACTCGTAAGATTAGTAAGCTCAAATAAGTAGTCACCAAATTTGGGATCATTGGAACTCATCTTAATCAAGGCAATAGACTTATGGAGGATTTCATCTAGATCTTTCAAGGAATAATTTGGAAAGAGTTCCTCAAGAAATTTCCATATGGTGTAGGCACACTTAAGAGTAGGCAAACATCCAATCAAGTTTCTAGGCAAGCCTCTAGTGATAAGATTAACAGTTCTAAGATTGCGAATCATGTCAATTAACTCATCAAGGGTAGGATGCAAAGGATCAACATGAGGTGCACAAGGGCTAGCAATATACTTGCTCAAATGATATTCATTGAAAATCTCAAGCATTTCATTTGTCCACTCATGAAAATATTCTCCATCAAGAATAGGCACTCTATGTCTAAGACTCCCCAAAGTAGACACATCCATCTTCCTCCAAAGGTGTTTAAACCAAGGCAATGGAGACCAAGGCTCTGATACCAATTGAAAGGATCGAGAAGAGGTGTCTAGAGGGGGGATTAGACACTAAGTAGCAAAAGTTGCAGTTTTTAATTTATTTAAGTTGAAGTGGAGTTTTAGCACAAGTTCAACAAACACAATACATTTCAAGCAAGCATGCAAAGAGTATATGAGCAGTGGAAAGTAAAGCATGCAACTTGCAAGAATGTAAAGGGAAGGGTTTGGAGCATTCAAACGCAATTGGAGACACGGATGTTTTTGTCGTGGTTCTGATAGGTGGTGCTATCGTACATCCACGTTGATGGAGACTTCAACCCACGAAGGGTAACGGTTGCGCGAGTCCACGGAGGGCTCCACCCACAAAGGGTCCATGAAGAAGCAACCTTGTCTATCCCATCATGGCCATCGCCCATGAAGGACTTTCCTCACTAGCGGTAGATCTTCACGAAGTAGGCGAACTCCTTGCCCTTACAAACTCCTTGGTTCAACTCCACAATCTTGTCGTAGGCTCCCAAGTGACACCTAGCCAATCTAGGAGACACCACTCTCCAACAAGTAACAAATGGTGTGTTGATGATGAACTCCTTGCTCTGGTGCTTCAAATGATAGTCTCCCCAACACTCAACTCTCTCTCACAGGATATGGATTTGGTGGAAAGAAGATTTGAGTGGAAAGCAACTTGGGGAAGGCTAGAGATCAAGATTCATATGGTGGGAATGGAATATCTTGGCCTCAACACATGAGTAGGTGGTTCTCTCTCAAAAAATGTGTATTGGAAGTGTAGGTATGTTCTGATGGCTCTCTCCACGAATGAAGAGTGGGTGGAGGGGTATATATAGCCTCCACACAAAAACTGACCGTTACACACAATTTAGCAATCTCGGTGAGACCGAATTGAGAAACTCGGTCGGACCGATTCAGCAAATTTAGTGACCGTTAGGGTTTTCGGTGGGACCGATTGGATCGACTCGGTGGGACCGATGTGCTAGGGTTAGGGTAAATCCAGAACTCGGTTTGACCGATTACTCAAACTCGGTGGGACCGATTTGGGTAATAAGTGAACAGAGAGTTGGCCAAGCAAACTCGGTGGGGCCGATTGCATATCTCGGTGGGACCGAAAATATTGCAATAGGTA
The DNA here is from genome assembly GCF_018294505.1 of Triticum aestivum. NCBI lineage: Eukaryota > Viridiplantae > Streptophyta > Magnoliopsida > Poales > Poaceae > Triticum > Triticum aestivum. Next base: position 159,572,065 of record NC_057803.1, on the reverse strand, counting down.
ACAGAGAGTTTGCAACCCCATCTCTGTGAGACCGAGATCCCATCGGTGAGACCGAATTGATTAGGATTTCTAGCAGTGGCTATGTCAACTGAACTTGGTGGCGCCGGATGGAAAGAATCGGTGGGGCCGAGTTTGACTTTTGGTTTAGGTCATATGTGGATGTGGGAAGGTAGTTGAGGGTTCTGGAGCATATCACTAAGCACTATGAAGCAAGAACCTCATAAAGCAACACCTCATCCCCTCTTGATAGTATTGGCTTTTCCTATAGACTCAATGTGATCTTCGATCACTAAAATAGAAAATGTAGAGTCTTGATCTTGAAGCTTGAGCTAATCCTTTGTCCTTAGCATCTTGAAGGGGTTCCACATCCTTTAGTCCATGCCACTCAATTTGTTGAACTTGTCTGAAACATACTAGGTAAAAGTATTAGTCCAACAAGAGATATGTTGTCATTAATTATCAAAATCACCCAGGGAGCACTTGTGCTTTCAGAGGGCCTCCGCCGTAGGGCTCGTCCGGACCACCGGTCCGGAGATTCCGTAGCCCCGTCCGCACGGGATGGGGATGAGGATGAGGACGAGGAGGAGAGTGCCTCCTCGCACTCCAAGAAAATGGTGTCATCTAAGAACGTCGAAGAGGTCCAACCCCCTCAGGCCCTAAAGAGGCGGTGCTGGCCCAAGCTGGCCCTGCCTGACAGCTCGGGCGAGGAGACTGAAGCATCTGAGAAGGTTCTGAAGAAGGGACCCAGGGTCAAGCCCCGGCCACCAGGTATGGAGCTGGTATTTTTAGCTACCTTGTTTTAGTTATTCACTCTGGTCGGAGGCTAACTCTTTAGAATTGCAGCCCTCCACGTGACCGCCCAACGAGCAGACCTCAGAGGGGTCGTCTCCGCCAACCGAACTGGTGGATAGTGGGTCTGCGTCATGCTCCATACCTCCCCTGATTCCTGAAGAGGTCGGGGAGGTGCGGTCCCGGAGGACTCCTCCTCCTGCCCTGAACACAGAGGGGGAGGTTGACACCGTCATGGTCGAGGTAGATATCTTGGTTGCCAAAGACCAGGAGGGTCCGTCCCTCCTGGTCGGTGTGGGAATGGGGGCCGGACCATCCGAACACCATCAGTCGTCCGTTCCCGAGCCCCCGTTGCCCTCATTGGCACAAGTTCCTCCTTCTAGTGGGGAAGGGGTCAGGGAACCAACGCCAGCGCCGAACACCTCCAAGTGGGCGGTGGCAGGCTGGCCGGACGCGCTGGAGGAGTTGGCGGACAACTCCGTCATCATTGATGGGCACCACACTCTTATGAGTGTGGTCATGCAAGGTGTTCGGTCCGTCCAATCCGGACTGAATGACGCTGTCCAAGGCCTTCTAACAGGCTTTGAGGTAAGTCAAGTAATGCCTTTTTCTCATAAATTGGATTTAGACTTTAGTTTAAGTGTGCCATATCTGTAGTAGCTCCCGAGACTCTGTGAGGTTTGTGAGGAAAACCTGCGGAGGATCCCGTTCTACATGCCATTATTTGAAGTGGTGTGAACTTTTTAGTGTCACAGGCATCTTCTCTAGTCGCGACTGCTAATGCGGAGGCTCTAGAGGAGATGGATCGGAAGCTAAAGCATTCCGATAAAAAGCTTGACCTTGTCAACAAGCAGCTTGATGAGGCGCAAGGTAAGCCCTGTGATAAGATGTGCAATTGCTTGGTACCGGATAGTGACGATCCAGACTGTATACTATTTTTTAATGTAATGGTCTTGCAGCTGCTGCCGCCGAGGTCGATGGCTTGAAAGAGGCCCTGAAGAAAGCCGAGGCAGAGGCGGCCACAAAGAAAATGGCCGCTGACGAGGTGGTGGCTGAGCTCGAGAAGGCCAAGCTCGCTGGTGAGAAACACGAGGCTTAATGTCTACTACGCAACTTGTTCCTGTAGACTGGTGTTGGGCCTCCAAGCGCAGAGTTTTGTAGGACAGTAGCAATTTTCCCTCAAGTGGATGACCTAAGGTTTATCAATCGTGGGAGGCATAGGATGAAGATGGTCTCTCTCAAACAACCCTGCAACCAAATAACAAAGAGTCTATTGTGTCCCCAACACACCAATTACAATGGTAATTTGTATAGGTGCACTAGTTCGGCGAAGAGATGGTGATAAAAGTGTAATATGGATGGTAGAAATATATATTTATAATCTGAATAAATAAAAACAGCAAGGTAGAAAATAGTAAATGGGCACAAAAACAGTATTGCAATGCTTGAAAATGAGGTCTAGAGTCCGTACTTTCGCTAGTGCAATCTCTCAACAGTGCTAATATAATTGGATCATATAACCATCCCTCAACGTGCGATGAAGAATCACTCCAAAGTTCCTATCTAGCGGAGAACATAAGCAGAAGTCATTTGTAGGGTATGAAACCACCTCAAAGCTATTCTTTCCGATCGATCTATCCAAGAGTTTGTACTAAAATAACACCAAATAATTTCAGATTCATAATACTCAATCCAACACAAAGAAGCTCAAAGAGTGCCCCAAGATTTCTACCGGAGAAACAAAGACAAGAAGGTGCATCAACCCCTATGCGTTGATTTCCCCAATGTCACCTCGGGAATCCGCAAGTTGAGTGCCAAAAATCATATCAAGTGAATCAATATGATACCCCATTATCACCACGAGTATTCATATGCATGCCATATATCAAGTGCTCTCAAATCCATAAAAGTATTCAATCCAATGAAACGAAATCTCAAAGGGAAATCTCAATTCATCACAACAAGATAGAGAGGGGAAAACACCAGATCCGACTATATTAACAAAACCCATGATACATCAAGATCGTGACATCTAAAGAACACAAGAGAGAGAGAGAGAGAGAGAGATTAAACACACAGCTACTGGTACAAACCCTCAGCCCAAGGGTGGATTACTCCCTCCTCATCATGGTGGCCACCGGGATGATGAAGAAGGCCACCGGTGATGATTTCCCCCTCCAGCAGGGTGCTGGAACGGGGTCTAGAATGGTTTTTGGAGGCTTGCGGCGGCGGAACTTCTGATCTACAGAGGCTTGCGGTGGCGGAACTTCTGATCTAGGTTAACCACGAGGGTTTTTGGAATATTTGGGATTTTATAGGGCAAAGAGGGGGTGAGGGGGGCCACCGAGGTGGGCACAACCCACCTGGGCACGCCCTGGTGGGTTGTGCCACCCTCAGGGCACCCCCAGGTGCTTCTGAAAGTGCAACTATCCCTAGGTGGTTTTGGTAATTCCTAACAACATATAGCTCATTGAGCTAATGCTATTTCAAGAGTAATATCTCAGGAAAGCTCAATGATTGGCATGGCATGGATGAGACAAGTGGAACCCTCAAAATGCTAAGGACAAAAGGATTGGCTCAAGCTCAAAGCTCAAGACTCTACATTTTCTATTTTAGTGATCCAAGATCACATTGAGTCTATAGGAAAAGCCAATACTATCAAGGAGGGATGAGGTGTTGCTTAATGAGGCTCTTGCTCAAAATGCTTAGTGATATGCTCCAAAGCCCTCAACTACTTTCTCACATCCACATATGACCTAAACCAAAAGTCAAACTCGGCCCCACCGATTCTTTCTATCCGGCGCCACCGAGTTTAGAAGTCATAGCCACTGCCACAAACCCTAGGCAAATCGGTCTCACCAATAGGGATCTCGGTCTCACCGAGATGGGATTGTAATCTCTCTGTTTCCCTTTGTAACGTTTCGGTCCCACCGAGATTGCGATGTAAACTCTCTGTTTCCCTTTCGTAACATTTCGGTCTCACCGAGATGAGCGATCGGTCCCACCAAGTTTACCTGACCAACTCTTTGGTTAGCTTATTACCAAAATCGGTCTCACCGAGTTTGTGTAATCGGTCTCACCGAGATTACGTTATGCCCTAACCCTAACCATATCGGTCCTACCGAGTTGCATGTCGGTCCCACCGAAAATCCTAACGGTCACTAGATTTGCTGAATCGGTCTGACCGAGTTTATCAATTCGATCCCACCGAGATTGGCAAGTTGTGTGTAACGGTTAGATTTTGTGTTGAGGCTATATATACCCCTCCACCTCCTCTTCATTCATGGAGAGAGCCATCAAAACGAACCTACACTTCCAACTTACTTTTTCTAAGAGAGAACCACCTACACTTGTGTTGAGGCCAAGATATTCCATTCTTACCATATGAATCTTGATCTCTAGCCTTCCCAAGTTGCTTTCCACTCAAATCTTCTTTCTACCAAATCCAATCCTATGAGAGAGAGTTGAGTGTTAGGGAGACTATCATTTGAAGCACAAGAGCAAGGAGTTCATCATCAACACACCATTTGTTACTTCTTGGAGAGTGGTGTCTCCTAGATTGGCTAGGTGTCACTCTGGAGCCTCCGACAAGATTGTGGAGTTGAACCAGGGAGTTTGTAAGGCCAAGGAGATCACCTACTTCATGAAGATCTACCGCTAGTGAGGCAAGTCCTTCGTGGGCGACGGCCATGGTGGGATAGACAAGGTTGCTTCTTCGTGGACCCTTTGTGGGTGGAGCCCTCTATGGACTCGCGCAGCCATTACCCTTTGTGGGTTGAAGTCTCCATCAAAGTGGATGTACGATAGCACCACCTATCGGAACCACGACAAAAACATCTATGTCTCCTATTGCGTTTGAATCCTTTAAACCCTTCCCTTTACATTCTTGCTAGTTGCATGCTTTACTTTCCGCTGCTCATATACTCTTTGCATGCTTGCTTGAATTGTGTTAAGATTGCTTGACTTGTCCAAAGTTGCTAAAATCTGCCAAGAACTAAAATTGGGAAAAGGATAAGTTTTATTTGGTCAAGTAGTCTAATCACCCCCCCTCTAGACATACTTTCGATCCTACATGTGGTATCAGAGCTTTGGTCTCCATTTGCTTTGATTTCCATAGCTTTTGGTAGTCATAGCCTTGGTTTCACAACCTAGGAGAGTATGGCGTCTAGCGAGGGAAGTTACCACCGTAGAGGTCCTTACTTTGATGGTACTAATTTTGCTAGTTGGAAGCATAAGATGAAAATGCATATTCTTGGACATAACCCCGCTGTATGGGCTATTGTGTGTATTGGCTTGCAAGGTGAATTCTTTGATGGGAGAGAACCGAACCATGAAGCTACCGCGAAAGAGTTGAAGATGCTGCTCAAGCTTGTGATATCCTCTTCAACAGATTGTGCCCCGAAGAATTCAACAAAATCAGCCGTCTTGAGAATGCAAAGGAAATTTGGGACACTTTGATTGATATGCACGAAGGTACCGACTCCGTCAAGGAATCCAAGTTGGATCTGCTTCAAAGTCAACTTGACAAGTTCAAAATGAAGGATGGTGAAGGTGTCGCTGAAATGTACTCTAGGCTTGCTCTTATCACAAATGAGATCGCTGGCTTAGGAAGTGAAGAGATGACCGACAAATTCATCATCAAGAAGATCCTAAGAGCTTTGGGCGGAAAATATGATACCGTATGCACATTCATCCAAATGATGCCCAATTACAAAGATCTCAAGCCAACGGAAGTCATTGGAAGAATTGTTGCTCATGAGATGTCACTCAAGGATAAGGAGGACCTCCATAACAAGTCAAGTGGTGCTTACAAAGCCTCATGTGAAACTCCCGCATCATCAAGTGAGAAACAAACCTTCAATGAAGAATTGAGCCTAATCGTGAAGAACTTCAACAAGTTCTACAAGAGTAGAAGCAAAGAGAGAAGTTCCAAGTCAAGGTCCTACAATGACAAAAGATCTTCTAGTCGAAAGCGAAATTGCTACAATTGTGGAAGACCCGGACACTATTCCAATGAGTGTACGACACCCTACAAGAGAAGAGAAGATTCTCCAAAAATAAAAAGTAGAAGAGAAGAATCGCCATCAAGAGAGAGAAGGAGTAGAGATGATCATTATGAACGAAGAACATCCCGGAGAAGCAAGGATTCAGAAAGGAAGGACAAGTCATCAAGGAGCTACACAAAACGAAGACATCAAGCTCATGTTGGTAAATGGGTATCCGGCTCCGACTCCGACAATCACTCCGAGAGAAGCTATCACTCCGACTCCGAATATACTCAAGATGAAGGTGTTGCCGGTCTAGCACTTGTGTCAACCAACTCCTACGACATATTTGATTCACCAAATGAAGGAATTGGAAGATGCTTCATGGCTAAAGGCCCAAAGGTATCACACCCCGAGTATGTTGATTTCAATAGTGATGAAGATGACTTGTTAGGTGATGATGATTTACTTGTTGACAACTCTAGTGATGAATACTATGATGAAACATCAATTAATCAGGCTAACCAAGATAAAACGAATGACAATGATAAGGAGAAGATTGAGTTTCTAACTAAAGAACTAAATACTCTTAAGTTAGCTCATGAAACTATCTTAGGAGATCATTGAGAACTTTTAAGGACTCATGAGAAATTACGTTTTGAAAAGCTCAACCTTGAGCAAGAGCATGAGTTCTTAAAGGCAATCAATGATGATCTTCGCAAGAAAAGTTCTTCTTACATTGCCAAGCATTTACTCTTATCCACTTACATGCCTCAAGTCAAGTCTAGTAACAAGAACAAGAAAGACTCTTCCTCTAGTAGTAACAATAATCATGCTAAATCTAATGTTGTTGCTTCTAGTAGTTCTCTTGGTTCCACTAATGATTCTCTTAGCCAAGTTACACTTGAGCAAGAAAATAGCTTATTGAAGGGAATTATAGAGAAAGGTGTTTACAAGAGCCTTGCCGGGAGTAAGCAATTTTAGGAAATTGTACGCAAGCAAGGAAGACACCAGAAGAATCAAGGTGTTGGTTTTGAACGAAAGTTCAATGCCAATGGAGTTGAGTGGGAAGAAGATCAATACCCCAAGACGAAGTTTGTTCCTCAACAAAAGAAGTATGATCCTACTTCCTTGAAAGGGACACAAGCTCAAGATGATCTTCCACCACAAGACCACGAGCAAAAAGGCAAGGATAAGCTTCAAGAGGAAATTGATGCATTTGAAGAAGCGCCAAAGGCCTTGGTCAAGTGGGTTCCCAGGACTACATCAAGTTCTACTTCATCAAGTACGACTACAACTCCAAGGATTCCCATCAAGATGATGTGGATCCAGAAGAAGAAGAACTAGAGAGTTCTTGAGGGTGACTCCGCCAACATACTTCACTCTTATCATTTTGGCAAGAACAAGTGCAATCAACTTCCACATCTTGCACTAGTTCAAGGAATCACAAACCCTCTTGTTGGTAAGACAAGGGAAAAGGTAACCTAATGCTTTCATAGACATCATCTTGCGTGTGCATCACTCTATGTCTATTTGATATCCTTGTTTGTTCCTTGTTGGACTAACCCGTGTAGGTATTGAAAGTGCAACTCACTCCAAAGGATTGCTCTAAATGATCTACATCAACATTGAGCATCCACATCTTCAACACCTACATGAAGTCGTCATCGACAAAACCCAAGGTTAGTTCATCCCTCTTAGGGGGGATCTCACATCTAGGGGGAGCTTTACTCTAAGAATTGAGCTAAAGCAACTCTAATGGTGTGAACACAACAACGCTTTATGTAAAAGTGGTATCCCCACTTGTGCTTAAACGATGAGTATGACCTATGATCAAATGTTCTCATTTGACTCCTAGGTCAATATACTCATATATAGATGACCTAGTCATCGCTAATTGCTTGATAGATGCTAGAATTGGTTGTGCATGCTTTGCCACATATTTCATTTTCCATTTTATTGTATGAGCATGTTGGTTGCATAATTTACTCATTCGAGGACATCCACTTGTTGTTTTGATTGCTTGGTTCCTTTTTCTTTTGCCAAGTGGATGGACAAGAATGCCTAAGAACCTTCTCTAGCTATCTATGCTTTTCTTGTCTCAAACTCTATTCATGCAACATCACAAAGTTTGATCAAGTCAGATTCGAACCACTCTGTGTGAGGAGCACTCGGAGTCCCCGATTCGTCATAGACTTAAACTTCCAAAACTTCTTTGTGTGTTTCGGTCTGATCGATTCATCCATTTCGTTAATACCGAGATCACTAAGTCGATCTAGGTTTTCAATCTCGGTGCAACCGATTTGAACTTTTCAGTCACACCGAGTTGCAGTAACTGCTTGCAGTTATGCATCTCGGTGCCACCGAGTTGTTCCACTCGGTCACACCGACAGGGCCATGCTATATATATCCTCGGGCCAAAATTTGGAAAATTTTCCGAACCCCTTCACCTGCACTCAGCCTGCTCTGCCTCCCTGGGTCTCCAGATCGTCCTCCTCATCGCCAGCTGCCTCCGGCCGCTAGTCTCCGCCTCCGTCAATGGAAATCGTCTCCGCCGTTGCCGCCGGAGCAGGTCCATTGCCACACTTAGGGTATGGACTTGATCCTTGTGTTAATCTCACTCCGATTCCTAGCACATTGCTTTGCCATGTATCTTGCCATGATTGAGATCACTCTATCCAGCGAAATCACTCCGTAGTTTAGTTGTCGAGTGAAAATTTAGGGTTAGGTTTCTGCCAAAATCATCTCGGACCAACCGAGTTGTTGAAATCGGTTCCACCGATTTGGCTAAGGCCATTGCACATGTGATTCTCGGTCTGACCAAGAATTGCAAATCGCTGTGACCGAGTTCAATTCTTTGTAAAACCCTAGCAGTCTCGGTGCCCCTGAACTGTGACTCGGTCTGACCGAGTTCACTAGTTTAGGTTCCAAAAGCTGCTTCGGTATCACCGAATTTTCAAATCGGTAGATCCGAAATGCTTTCTGTGGAAAACTAAAACTAAGTTTTTGACCCATTATTTTGCAAAAGCCTCTGTACTTTGTGATGCTCATCTACTCTATCTCATCTATATCTATACACAGGGTCTGCTGTCAGTGTTTGCATCATGTCAGATCAGGGTGACAGTCAGAACAAGTCTGAGGAGCAAGTTCACATAAGTGAGGGCACTAGTCCCTCTAGCAGCTATGATGAGGGAAGCAGGAGTACACCTAGCAACTTGCCTAAGGTAGCCACCAGGACCAGAAAGAAGAGAACCTCAGATTCTGAGGATGAGGACTATGTGGCTGTTGAGGAAGAGGCCACCTCAAAGAGGAAAGTTCTAAAAAAGGAATATGGCACAGCTGCTGCCACTAAGCCAGGAATGAAGAAAAAGGTTCCTGCCAAGAGAGTTCCTATGTCAAAGGCTAGATCATCCACTCAAGAAACTTTGGGATCTGCACCCAAAGAACAGGTTGTGGCAGAGAAGAAAAGGAAAGAAAGGGTCAACAAGACCACTGCCAGAGTGCTTGGAAGATCATCAATTATGAGAGATGATGATGAAGAGGAAGAGGATGCAGCACCAGCACCTAAAGCTCAAAAGCTTATGGGAGATGCTATAAGATCAGGGGCTGCTTCATCTAAGCCCAAAGAAGCTCCCAAGACTGCTGCTCCAGCTCCAAAGCCAAAACCCAAGAGGAGCACCAGGAACATCCCTACTGAGGAGAAGAACAAGGCCTAGTGCCTCAAGCTGCTGAAGAAGAAGAGGAAGATGATTCTGTTGTTTTGAGGAAGCTGAAGCCCAAGATCCCTGATCACAATGATGCACACCCAATTGCAGAGAATATGAAAATCAGGAAGGATTCATGATTGAGGCTATGGAGAGAGTCTGATCCATATGCCACCAGGAGAAGGACTGATGTGGACTATAGATTCCACACTAAGGAACAACAGGACTTCTATGAGACAATGTTGCTTGACAAGAAGCCTATAGTCTGTGATATGAGATGGGTGGACTGGGAGTACATCAGGGAAAATGAAGAACACTATCCTGGAGTCTATGATAGTTTCAAGGCATGTGGAGTTGATGAGTTTGTGGCTCAGAAGCTCACAAAGTGGAATGATGAGCTTATTATGTAGTTCTACTCCACAACTCATTTCTACCCAGATGGAAGGATTGTCTGGATGTCTGAAGGTACTAGGTACCAGTCAATAGTTGAATAATGGGCAAAATTGATCAATGCTCCTGAGGTGAATGAAGATGACTTGGATGTCTATGCCAAGAAGAAGAAGGATCACAACACCATGGCACATATGTACAGAGAAATCCCAGATGCTGCTCTTGAGACACACAAATTTGGATCAGTACATTACCTTCTGTCAGGTTTTCCAACAATCAGGCACACTCTATTGCCAAAGTCAGGTGATCACAAGATGATCAGAGGCCATGCAATTAACCTGCTTCACATATTTGATGTCCCTCAAAATTTCAAAGTCATGAGCCTAATTGTGGAAACTATAAAGAGAACAGCTGCAGATCAGAAGAGAAGTTGTGGGTATGCCCCACAGATCCAGGAGCTAATCAACTCCAAGATGGGCACTGGCACATATCTCTTGGATAAGGAACATATGCCCATCTACCCAGACTTTGAGGACAACACTATGGTGATGGATGAGAATGAACCATCTTCTGTGCAAGCACAAGCAAAGAGGGAGAAGGCAAGGACTGAAAAGGTTGCAAGATGCCAACCATTGATGAGGCATCTTAGTATCTTCTGAAGAACAAGCACGATCAGCTTGGTTACTTAATTGCCTCCACTCTGAGGATTGAGAAGGGATTGGCCACCCTGACTCAAAACCAGGAGAGCTTGGAGAGGATCATGGAGCAGAAGTTCTATGATTTAGATGAGAAGGTCACTGAGATACAGCCAGTTGTTGAGCAACTTCAGGATGAAGTACAGGAGAAGAAGGGCAAGTCTACCACTAATGCTTTTGCTAGAGTGCCCAGAGGACAGAGATCTGCTGCAGTGCCAGTTATAGACACCAGAGCAACTTCATATGCACCAGCTACAGCTTCAGTGCCACCAGCTCCAGCACCCACTCCACCAGCTCCATCTATATCAACTGATGCCTTCGTCCTTGGAGTTTTATCTACACCACCACCTGAAGACCAAGCCTGAGAGTCGATCTAGCACTATGCATTTTTTATGAACTTTTTGGTAACTTGTTGTCAAAGGGGGAGAAAATGTATAGATCATAGGCTTCGAGAGAGAGTGTTGCTCTTTGTTCTCTCTTGTTTTTTGGTGGTTGAACTTTGTTATTTGCTTGCTTGAGATACTTTATGCTTTTGTGTGATACTTGGATGATCATGTGTTTGATCATATGCTATCTTAATGCTTGTTGGATGACATTATCCTTTTATATCCCCATATGATCATTCGCTTTGCTTGGTGATGAGTGCATGTATTTAATTATTATCATTTTGAGTGCTCCACCAAGATGTATGTGACATGGAAGATTAACCCATGATCCTAACTCATTGTGCATTTGCAGTCCAAAGCAAATCTTAAACTATGCACAAATTTAGGGGGAGCTCTTGCTTTTCACATACTTCTCAAAGCGACAATGTTTTTCATTCTTATTATCATTTGTCGAAGCTTTGATCTATATGTTGTCATTAATTACCAAAAAGGGGGAGATTGAAAGTGCAACTATCCCTAGGTGGTTTTCATAATTCCTAACAACATATAGCTCATTGAGCTAATGCTATTTCAAGAGTAATATCTCAGGAAAGCTCAATGATTGGCATGGCATGGATGAGAAAAGTGGACCCCTCAAAATGCTAAGGACAAAAGGATTGGCTCAAGCTCAAAGCTCAAGACTCTACATTTTCTATTTTAGTGATCCAAGATCACATTGAGTCTATAGGAAAAGCCAATACTATCAAGGAGGGATGAGGTGTTGCTTAATGAGGCTCTTGCTCAAAATGCTTAGTGATATGCTCCAAATCCCTCAACTACTTTCTCACATCCACATATGACCTAAACCAAAAGTCAAACTCGGCCCCACCAATTCTTTCTATCTGGCACCACCGAGTTCAGATGTCATAGCCACTGCCACAAACCCTAGGCAAATCGGTCTCACCGATAGGGATCTCGGTCTCACCGAGATGGGATTGTAATCTCTCTGTTTCCCTTCATAACATTTCGGTCCCACCGAGACGAGCGATCGGTCCCACCGAGATTGCAATGTAAACTCTCTGTTTGCCTTTCGTAACATTTTGGTCTCACCGAGATGAGTGATCGGTCCCACCTAGTTTACCTGACCAACTCTCTGGTAGCTTATTACCAAAATCGGTCTCACCGAGTTTGTGTAATCGGTCTCACCGAGATTACGTTATGCCCTAACCCTAACCATATCGGTCCTACTGAGTTGCATGTCGGTCCCACCGAAAATCCTAACGGTCACTAGATTTGCTGAATCGGTCCGACCGAGTTTATCAATTCGGTCCCACCGAGATTGGCAAGTTGTGTGTAACGGTTAGATTTTGTGTGGAGGCTATATATACCCCTCCACCTCCTCTTCATTCGTGGAGAGAGCCATCAGAACGAACCTACACTTCCAACTTACTTTTTCTGAGAGAGAACCACCTACACTTGTGTTGAGGCCAAGATATTCCATTCTTACCATATGAATCTTGATCTCTAGCCTTCCCAAGTTGATTTCCACTCAAATCTTCTTTCTACCAAATCCAATCCTATGAGAGAGAGAGAGAGTTGAGTGTTGGGGAGTGTCAGTGTCAAAACCAACGGATCTCGGGTAGGGGGTCCCGAACTGTGCGTCTAGGCCGGATGGTAACAGGAGGCAAGGGACACGAAGTTTTACCCCAGTTCGGGCCCTCTCGATGGAGGTAAAACCCTACGTCCTGCTTGATTAATATTGATAATATGGGTAGTACAAGAGTAGATCTACCACGAGATCGGAGAGGCTAAACCCTAGAAGCTAGCCTATGGTATGATTGTTGTTGTGTATGTCGTCCTACGGACTAAAACCCTCCAGTTTATATAGACACCGGAGAGGGTTAGGGTTACACAAAGTCAGTTACAATGGTAGGAGATCTACATATCCGTATCGCCAAGCTTGCCTTCCACGCCAAGGAAAGTCCCTTCTGGACACGAGACGAAGTCTTCAATCTTGTATCTTCATAGTCCAGGAGTCCGGCTGAAGGTATAGTCCGGCCATCCGAACACCCCCTAATCTGGGACTCCCTCAGTAGCCCCCGAACCAGGCTTCAATGACGATGAGTCCGGCCCGCAGATTGTCTTCGGCATTGCAAGGCGGGTTCTCCTCCAAATTCTGCGTACATGTTGAATAAAGTCCGGTTTCTTGTAGATGTTGCGGTCCTTGGCTTCTACGCCCAATAATGGCCGCTTCCCACGTGTCAAACGAATATGAAAAGTCTGAGTGTTTTTACATTCACACCCCTAGCCACATAAATGAGCTGACCTATTTAAGGGGACGAGGATTTAGATCCAAACCACATCTTCCCCCTTCGCGAGTGCTCATCAGAGCGCATCCGACAAAGGTCCATTCCACCATGGCCAGCCGTCGCGACTCCTCCTCTCGCCCTTCCAGCCCTCAGCCTGGATATTGGGAGAGATGCTCCATCCCGCATAGCGAGCTAGTGACGCTCCAGACCAAGGGATTTCTCCCCCGGCCTATATGGTCCCGGTTCGAGCCGGCCTTGCCATCTATAATGGCGGAGAGCAAGCGGAGAGTGCCCCTAATCCCTCAGAGGGAGAGCGGGTGTGCCTCATCTCTTATTTAATAAGGGGTCTCGGATTTCCAATCCATCCATTTCTCCAGGGGCTCCTGGAGTTCTATGGCCTCCAGCTACACAATCTCACGCCTGCCTCTGTATTTCATATCTCGGGCTTCGTAGCCCTCTGCGAGCTGTTTTTGGGTATCGAGGCTCATTTTGGGCTATGGAAAAGGTTATTCTGCCTTGTGCCCCGCTCTAAGGAGGGGTCAATGTATCAAGTGGGCGGAGCCGAAGTGTGGCGCATCGCCGGGACTGGATATCTGTCCGGAACCCCAAAGAAGGCGTCCGAAGACTGGCCCTCGGAGTGGTTTTATATAGAAGACGTCCTGCTGCCGGATCCTGTCTGGATCGGCCTCCCTGAATTCGACAGTGCTCCCTTAAAGAAGTGCCTAAGCTGGCGCCATGGAGCCCTCAGAGGGAAAGTGGCAGGGACATCATTTACCTGATGGGCCGAATAAGATTGTTAGCCCATTCCGGACTAACCATGATCGGGGTTATGGCCGAGTGCATTATGCGGGGGGTCCAGCCGCTTCAGTATAGAAGCCACCCCATGTGGGACTTCAACGGGGAGGACGACACCACCCGCTACGACCGTAAGGGGCCGGATTCAGCTGCCGCTCTACTAAAGATCTGGTCCACTTTGTATAAGGGAGAAGAGGAGGAATTTCTCCGTGTCAACCCACAGGGTGGATTCTCTATGCACAATCCCCCAAGCTGGGTAAGCGGTCGTATTTACTTGCCCATCCATTTTGCATTCCCATTTTTAAATATTTAGTCCGACGACTTCAACGCAGGAACTGCGCCGGGCTGTTAAGGAAATAAGCAGCCCTCCTCCACAACCCGAGGACCCAGGACGGTCCCTCGACCCGGCCTCTCAAGAGGATCCGGACATATCTGTGGAGCTGATTGATGGAGTGTTCCATCAATTGAGCAAGGACAATGCCTTGGTGGCCATTATGGCCGATTACCCAGGGCTAATCCCGGCCCCCAGGTAACTGAGATCGAAGTCCCACTACCCCGAACAGGTGTCCGCCCTCTCGTGTTTTCAGTTTCCTGATCACAACCGAACTTTGCAGGGGAGGTTTTTAAGGCGGAAGGCCGAACCTGCGGCGACAAGCCAACGAGGGGTCGTAGGGCCCCATGGGCAGAAAAGAAGTGCAGTCCAGACCGAGGTGTCAGCGCAAAGGTATGGCGCGCCCCCTTATCCCAGGTGTTATACCTTCAAGGCATATTGACACTCGTGCTCTCTTCAGGACAAAGAGACCTCGTCGGACTATATCCGGAGAGGCTGCCAATTGCGCCTCCACTAGCCAGGCTCCAAAGCCTGGTCCGGAAGCGGAGGCGAACGCAAGGCGCGCGCCAGACGCTCCTCCGACGGAGGATGTGGACGGGTTGTCTGCCACCAATTCTGGGTGGAGAGTGCCATGTACCACAGGCGTCGTCGGACAATTCTTCGGGACGCTTGTTTCTCCCAAGGGGCGTTAGATGCCTTCAGCTCGGGAGATGCGTACCTCCGCGCCGCTCAAAATGGTCTAGTCAAAGCCACAGAGCAATATGTAAAAGACATACGGGTAAGAAAATTTTGGTAATTATATATATATATATACCAGTAGCCCCCGAGACTTGAAACAGTTAGAATAACTGATTTAAGGATCATTTGTTATGTAGGTTCTTACAGAAAAGAATTCCCTACTTTCCAAGGAGCTGGAAGAGTGCAAAGCCCAACTTGAGGCCGCACTAGCCGCGGCAGAGGAGCCCAAGGAGACCCCCTCTTGTAATATATACTTCAAAAGATAAGTATTTTGCGAAGCACGGCATGGGTGTGAATCTGACAAATGAAATTGCAAATGGCGCCGGATTGAATCCGGAAAGGCAACACCTCCTACGCCAGCTAAAGGCTGGTGAGAAGGTGCTGACAAAGGTGAGGCGGGAGAAGAACGATCTCCAAGATGCCAACACCAAGCTGGGCGTCGAGCTGAAAGATGTTCATGCCCAGTTGTCAGACTCCGTGAAGGAGAATCAGCGGCTTCGGTGCGGCATATTTAGTAAGTGCTTGAACGAACCTTTGAAAGAAAGTTCGGCGGGGAAGTCGACTAACAGAGCAATGTCTGTAGGTGTGCTAACAGGTCGTCCTGCAGAGGAGATGCCCAGTTCTACGGGTGACCTTCTTCCCGAGCTCTTGCAACTGCTCGATCGAGTGCGGCAGGCGATGCAAGGCGTCGCCCAGGCCCTGTGGCCATCCGTCTCCATGCCCGAAGGTCTTGGAGAGCTTGCGGAGAAGCTAAAGGGAGCACGGCGGCGCTTCCGATTGTGGAAGATATCGGCCTGCCGTCAAGGCGCTAGGGAGGCCTGGGGCATGGTGAAGACGCGGTATGCAAAGGCTGACCCCAACAACATGGCCGAGGTCGGTCCTGTAGGGCCCGATGGGAAGGAGATCCCTGTAAGCTTAGTATACGGCCAAGTAGAGTTGCCCGAAAAGTATTCCCAGCAGGACTATAAATTAGACAGCCTGTTAGATGGTATTGAAGAGGAATACAATCAGTCAAAATGACTATGTAATTTAATTGACATTTACAATGCGTTCTAGCCAGATTGTAGATCATTTGTCATGGCCGAACTTTTCGCTTCAGCCTCGGGACCTGACGGTCTGGAGTGTGTCCGAATTCCCATGCGGCTATATAGGAACCAAGGAATGCATGGAGACTAGGCGTAGCAGTCATTAGTGCTTGAACAGACAAGTGCCCGACTAGTTATGTTATATTACATGGTTAGTAAGAAACATCTTCCAGGGAGAATTGTTTCGCTAGGGGTTCCTTTCCCTGGGAGGCATTCCCTAAGGTGCATGTCCATGCTGCGAAAAGAAACACAGGAAAAACATCCAGGGGCGTATAGATAAAAATAAAAAAAGATCATCTTTAGTTCACCGACTAAATATTCCCTTAAGAACGCTAGCTTTCGGCTTCACCCAGTCTAAGGTACACGTCCGGCTGACCCGGCAATAACAATCGCAAAGGTGCTCCGTTTACCTCCTAGCCGAACAATCGGGAACATAGGGGTAAGCACAGGACCCAGGCAACCCAGCTTGGCCAAAACTTAAGTCATATCGATGCATATACTGGTGAATAAAAGGTACATGCGTAAGTGTTACACATGTGTTGGGCATGAAGCCCGTATGAATAAGCTTCTGTTTAAAGAAGCCCCCAGGTTTAATGAGCGCGGATAGCGCATCACTTTATGAGCCTTTAAAGGCTATAAGAGAGAGAGAGAGGAAGAGAAATGTAAGACAGAAAATATATAAAAATGGACAGAGGAAGGAGACGAACACAATGTCTGGCGCTAGGCATATAATCTTCGAAGACGGGCTGCGTTCCATGGGTTCGGCTCAAGTCGGTTAACCGATGCATCCCGGAGGCGGTACGCTCCACCAGTCAGGACTTGGTCAATTATGAAGGGACCTTCCCACATGGGCTTGAGTTTGTCCTTTTTCTTGTCTGGTAGTCGTAGAACTAATTCGCCAACGTTGTAATTTTTGGCCCGTACTTCTCTGCTTTGGTATCTTCGAGCCTGCTGTTGATAGAATGCGGAACGGGCTTTTGCCACGTCACGCTCCTCCTCCAATGCGTCCAAGTTGTCCTGCCGATCGAGCTCGGCTTCTCTTTCTTCGTACATGCGCACTCGAGGTGAGTCATGAATTATGTCGCAAGGCAAAACTGCCTCTGCGCCGTACACCATAAAGAATGGTGTGTATCCGGTGGTGCGATTCGACGTGGTCCGCAGCCCCCAGAGTACGGAGTCGAGCTCCTCTACCCAGTGCGTGTTAGATTCCTTGAGGGGCCGCACTAATCTGGGTTTGATGCCGCTCATGATAAGACCATTTGCACGTTCGACCTGGCTGTTACTTTGTGGGTGATAGACAGAAGCATAATCGAGCTTGATGCTCATGTTTTTGCACCAGAGTTTTACCTCGTTGGCCGTGAAGTTCGTGCCATTATCAGTGATGATGCTATGGGGGATGCCGTAACAGTGTACAACCCCGGATATAAAGTCTATCACCAGTCCGGATTCGGCCGTCTTAACAGGCTTGGCTTCTATCCATTTGGTGAACTTATCCACCATGACCAGTAAGTATTTTTGCTTGTGGGTTCCGCCTTTAAGGGGTCCAACCATGTCAAGCCCCCAGACCGCGAAGGGCCAAGTAATGGGGATAGGTTGGAGGGCGGTGGGTGGCATATGGCTTTGGTTTGCAAAGAGTTGGCAATCGGTGCATCGTTGGACTAAGTCCTGAGCGTCTGCCCGAGCCGTCGGCCAATAGAAGCCTGTACGGAAGGCCTTTCTTACAAGGGACCGGGCTGCAGCGTGATGACCACCGAGTCCGGCATGAATTTGAGCTAGGAGGTTCCGCCCTTCCTCTTCGGAGATGCACCTTTGAAGGACTCCGGTAGTGCTTTTCTTATAAAGCTCTCCCTCGTGGACTCTGTAGGCTTTGGATCGCCGCACTATGCAGCGTGCCTCATTTTGGTCCTCGGGGAGTTCCTGCCTAGTAAGGTAGGCGAGGAATGGTTCTGTCCACGGGGCGATGATGGCCATTATTACGTGAGCTAAAGGTGTTATTTCATTGGTAGAGCCTCCGATTGTGTCAGAATGTTCGGTGTCTGGCAGTGCGGTTGGGTCCGGGCTGTTATTGTTCGGCTCCCCTTCCCATACTATGGATGGCTTGAACAGCCTTTCCAAGAAGATGTTGGGGGGGACTACATCGCGTTTTGCGCCGATGCGTGCCAGGACATCTGCCGCCTGATTATTTTCCCAGGCTATATGGTGAAATTCAAGCCCCTCGAACCGAGCTGACATTTTTAGGACGATGTTGCGGTAAGCTGCCATTTTTGGATCCTTGGCATCGCAGTCTCCATTTATTTGGGATATTGCGAGGTTCGAGTCCCCGCGCACCTCTAGGCGTTGAATGCCCATGGATACTGCCATCCGGAGACCATGTAAAAGGGCCTCATATTCGGCTGCATTGTTGGAGTCCGTGTACATAATCTGTAGTACGTATTGAATTGTGTCTCCTGTGGGGGACGTCAAAATGACACCAGCCCCCAGTCCGGCCAACATCTTGGAGCCGTCGAAATGCATGATCCAATTTGAATATGTGCCGTACTCTTTAGGGAGGTTGGCCTCCGTCCATTCTGCGACGAAGTCGGCCAGGAGTTGCAACTTGATGGCTCGCCGTGGCTTATAAGTTATGCCGAACGGGAGGAGCTCAATGGCCCATTTTGCAATCCGGCCCGTTGCGTCACGGTTGTTTATAATATCGTTAAGTGGTACTTCCGAGGCTACTATTATTGAACACTCTTCAAAGTAGTGTCGTAGCTTCCGGGATGCCATGAATACCGTGTACGCAATCTTTTGATAATGCGGGTACCGTGATTTGTAGGGAGGAAGACAGTGGACACATAATAGACCGGCTTTTGAAGGGGGAATTTGTGTCCGTCCGCTTCTCGTTCGATGACGAGCACTGCGCTTACAACCTGATGTGTTGCTGCAATGTATAATAGCATTGGTTCGCCAATGTTTGGCATGGCCAGGACTGGGTTTGTTGCCAGTATGGCTTTTATTTCGTCGAGTCCGGCCATGGCTGCATTCATCCATTTGAAGTTTTCGGTGCGCCGAAGGAGGCGGTAAAGGGGTAGGGTCTTTTCTCCCAAGTGGGAGATAAAGTGGCTTAGAGCCGCCACACATCCGGTTAGCTTTTGTATTTGTTTGAGGTCCTTTGGGATATCCAGTTGCGAGAGAGCTCGGATCTTGGCTGGATTTGCTTCAATTCCTCTACCGGATACGATGAAACCCAAGAGCTTTCTGGCTGGAACACCGAAAACGCATTTTTCCGGGTTGAGCTTGATGTCGTATGTTCGGAGGTTATCAAATGTGAGCCTCAAGTCGTCTACTAGAGATTCAACATGTCTTGTTTTGATGACCCCATCATCTACATATGCCTCCACTGTTTTGCCGATCTGGCTTGCCACACATGTCTGAATCATGCGCTGATATGTTGCGCCGGCGTTTTTGAGCCCAAAGGGCATCGTGTTGAAGCAAAATGGGCCGTATGGTGTGATAAATGCTGTTGCGGCTTGGTCTGGTTCTGCCATCTTGATTTGATGGTAGCCGGAATATGCGTCGAGGAAACACAATGAATCGTGTCCTGCGGTAGCGTTGATAATTTGATCGATGCGGGGGAGGGGGAAGGGATCCTTTGGGCAAGCCTTGTTAAGGTCTTTAAAATCAACACACAGGCGCCAGGATTTGTCCTTCTTTGGTACCATCACCAGGTCTGCTAACCAGTCTGGATGTTTTATATCTCTTATGAATCCGGCCTCCAATAACTTTGCTAGCTCCTCTCCCATGGCCTGTCTCTTAGGTTCAGAAAAATGCTGAAGAGCCTGCCTGACAGGTTTGAATCCTGTTTGGATATTTAAGCTGTGCTCGGCCAGCCTGCGTGGGATTCCTGGCATGTCTGAAGGGTGCCAGGCGAAAATGTCCCAGTTCTCTCGTAGCAACTCTCGCAGTGCGGCGTCTACATCAGGGTTTAACTGTGCCCCGATGGAAGCTGTTTTATTGGGGTCCGTTGGATGGACATGGAATTTGACTATTTCGTCCACTGATTTAAAGGAGGTGGACTTGGATCTTTTGTCGAGTACCACATCATCCCTATTCACCATAGAGCGTAGCGCAGTGAGGTCCTCAGCCGCTAGGGCTTCGGATAGTGCCTTGAGGGCTAGTGCGGCTGTCTTGTTTTCAGCGCGAAGTGCTATGTACGGATCACTAGCGAGAGTGATGATCCCGTTAGGCCCGGGCATCTTGAGCTTCATGTACCCGTAATGGGGTATTGCTTGGAAGATTGTAAACGCTTCCCGCCCTAGCAGAGCGTGATAACCGCTGCTAAACGGAGCCACCTGGAACGTGACCTCTTCGGACCTGTAATTATCCGGCGTGCCGAACACCACATCTAGTGTGATTTTTCCTGTACAGCACGCTTCCCGACTGGGGATTATTCCTCTAAAGGTTGTGCTGCTTCGCTCAATGTGGTTCCAGTCTATTTACATTTTTTGAAGGGTCTCCTCATAAATGAGGTTCAATCCGCTGCCGCCGTCCATGAGTACCTTGGTAAGACGAAAGCCGTCCACTATTGGACTAAAGACCAATGCGGCTGGTGCTCGGGCTGTTCGGAATTTAGGTTCATCACTGGCGTTAAAGGTAATAGCCATGTCACTCCATGGGTTTATTGTTGCTACTTGGTAGACTTCGGCAAGGCTGCGGAGTGTCCTTTTTCGCATATTATTTGATGCAAAAGTCTCGAAGACTGTTAATACCGTATTGGTGTCTCTGGGGTGGCTTTCTGTGGCCTCCGGAATTAGGAGATTTTCGCCAATTTTGGCCACCTGCCATACTAAAACTGACTGTCATGATAAGGTGAGAGACTGGTTGCTGTTCGGCGAGGTTTTTCGAGTCCCTAAAGACTTATGCCGCTTAGGGTGAGGGGCCGGCTCCGTCCGGCTTACAGGCGTGTATCGCACCCCGAATTCGGCCTTCCAAATACTAGGGGCTTCGCCGAAATTTAAAATTATAGAATTCTATGGCTAAGTGAGAGTGATAAAGCATTATTAGTCCGGTTGCCTTGCTCGTTGTGCTGAGCACCTCCCTGAAGGACCCAAACATGGGAACAAGAGTGCTTAGGTTTATCCCGAACACCCCGGCACTCGTGGCATGGGGGCAGAAGCCAAGGACTAGCCATCTCTCAGATTGGATAAACAGCCAAACAGAAGGTAATATTTTAAATTCACACAAGCATTGCATAGCAATAACGATACAAGTTCTCATACATATAGGACAAAACAAGCAAGTCTCATTCAAATATTACATTTTGCGAACACTCATCCGCGATAAGACGGGCGCCCGACAGAACACCCTCATAGTACACCTCGGGGTGGCGGTGCTCCTTGCCCTCCGGCGGCCCCTCCTTGATCAGCTTCACGGCGTCTAGCTTGACCCACTGTGTTTTCACATGGGCAAAGGCCCGGCATGCACCTTCAATGCAGACGGATCGCTTGACGACCTCCAGCCGTGGGCAAGCATCCACAAGCCGCCTCACCAGGCCGAAGAAGCTGTTCGGAAGGGCGTCTCCAGGCCACAACCGGACTATGAAGCCCTTCATGGCCTGATCGGCCGCCTTATGTAGTTTGGCCATCTGCTTCAGCTGGTCGTTCATTGGCACCGGATGTTCGGCCTCAGCATACTGAGACTAGAACAGCTTCTCCGTTGAGCTTCTATCCTCGGCCTGGTAGAATAGTGCGGCATCGGACACACTGCGGGGCAAATCTGCGAATGCTCCTGAAGAGCTCCGGATTCGGGTAAGTAATCGGTAATTCACCGTTGCATGCTTGCTTTGCATATAGAAACCTTACCTACCGCTATCTTCTTCATCGCGTCGATCTCCTGAAGGGCCTTCTGGGCCTCGGCCTTGGCACTCTTCGCACTCTCACGGGCCGCGGCAAGCTCAGACTCTCTCGTCTTCAAGTCAAGCTCCAACGCCTCGTACTTTGTCACGAGAGCCTGGAGCTCTTGATGCACCTCACCCACCCGAGCCTCGTGCCTCTCTCGCTCGATGCGCTCCTGGGCCGCCTTTTCTTTGGCCTGGGACAGCGCTTGCTTCAGGGTCGCCACCTCGGTAGTGGCCCCTGGCAAAACATACAATGATCTTGTCATTTTGCAATCGCGTCCTTTTTTATATACATATATCTATAGACGGGGTATTACTTACCCTTGTTCTCCTTGAGCTGCCTCTTAGCAAGGCCGAGCTCTTTCTGGGACCCCTCGAGGGCCTCTTCAGTACGGCGACCTCCGCAGTTAGTGCGGCGGATGCCAGAAGCGAAGCCTGCATATGCATATTGACATACTTATATTAGACTCCTGCGATATTATTTGATCCTCTGTTCGGCTTTTCTTCACGAACACCGAACAAAGCATTAGGGGCTACTCTCTATGTGGTAACATTTCTACTACATTTTAAAACACTTACCTCGAAGCCTGTTAGAAGGCTAGTACAGGCTTTAGTCAATCCGCTCTTGGCGGACTGAACCTTCTGGATCACCACACTCATGATAGTGCGGTGCTCCTCCTCGATGGAAGCGCTGCGAAGTGCTTCCAACATAGTGCTCGGCGCCTCTGGGTGGATAGAGGTCACCGGCACAAGCGTCTCACCCTCCTTAGAAGGGGACCGCCTGCCCGAGCTCGGATCCGTTGGAGGGTCCGGCGCGATGTTAGGCTGAGGGCCGAACTCGGAGCTCGCGGGGACCCCATCCCCTCGGCTCCCAGAGTCTGGAAGGTCGCCTTGAGGCGCCTCCGGGACTATCCCCCCTCGATCCAGTGCCTCTTGAGACAGCACCTCGGTGTCGTCGGCCGGATGAGGGGAGGTGGCGGTCGGGACTGGATCGCTATCCATGTCTGACGAGCCCAGGGAGCCGTCCGAGGATACCTCGATATTGGCTCGGGGCGGCCTGTACAATTGAGTTCGGCGTTAGGGAAAGCAATGCGACAAAGGAATCCTATGGGTTACTTTGGTATCGTAACACTTATGATCTCCCCTGGGGCTTGCCCCTTGGCAACCACTCGTCTTCACTTTCGTCGGTGGCGGTAGAGCTGTCCGGAAGGAGCGTCCTTCCCTTCTTGGACCCTTCAGCCTCCCCAGTTGGGGCGGCCTTCCTTTTCTTGTCTCCCCCAGTCGGTGGGGGAGCCTCTTCTTCCTCTTCCTCGTCTTCGGGGGAAGAGTGCGCCGCAGAGTCATCGGATGGTGAGTCCGACAACGCCTGGCGTCGGGAACGCTTTTGAGCTCCCTTGGCTTTCTTGGTCTTCTCCGGCACCTTATAAGGGGCCAGAGTCAGCATCTTCTTCAGAAGAGCGTCTGCGGGGCCTTCGGCCAAGGGAGTCGGACAGTCGGTCTGTCCGGCCATCTTCTGCAGTCCTGTCAAAATTAAGGGAGTTTAGATCCCGCATAGAGCCAATATATATATATAACAAATATCCTATAAGAGGTAAAACAACTTACCGCACTGGCGTGGCGCTTTGCGCTGAATCCGTGATCCTCAGTAATGGGGGGAGGGACCGCGGCGCCCTTGAATAGCACCCTCCAGGCATCTTTATGAGTCGTGTCGAAGAGCCTGCTCAGAGTTCGGTGCTGCGCCGGATTAAACTCCCACAAGGTAAACTCCCATTGTTGGCACGGGAGTATCCGGCGAACGAGCATAACCTGGACTATGTTGACAAGCTTGAGCTTCTTATCCACCATGTTCTGAATACATGACTGGAGTCCGGTCAGCTCTTTTGAATCACCCCAGGACAGGCCCGTCTCTTTCCAGGAGGTGAGCCGTATGGGGATGCCAGATTGGAACTCGGGGGCCGCTACCCATGCGGGGTCGCACGGCTCGGTGATATAGAACCACCCCGATTGCCACCCCGTTATGGTGTCCATGAAGGTGCCCTCGAGCCATGTGATGTTGGGCATCTTGCCCACCATGGCACCTCCGCACTCCGCCTAGCGGCCGCTCACTACCTTCGGCTTGACATTGAAGGTCTTCAGCCATAAGCCAAAGTGGGGCTTGATGCGGAGGAAGGCCTCGCACAAGACAATAAACGCCGAGATGTTGAGGATGAAGTTTGGGGCTAGATCATGGAAATCTAGGCCATAATAAAACATGAGCCCCCGGACGAAGGGATGGAGAGGGAATCCTAGTCTGCAGAGGAAATGGGTGAGGAATACCACCCTCTCATGGGGCTCGGGGGTGGGGATGAGCTGTCCCTCATCTGGGAGACGGTGTGCGATGTCGTCGTGCAGGTATCTAGCTCTCCTCAGTTTCTTGATGTCTCCCTCCATGACGGAGGAGACCATCCACTTGCCTCCCTCTCCGGACATGGTTGGAGAAGGTTGAGATGGAAGTGAGGACTTGGGCACTAGAGCTCGAGTATGCGGGAGCGAATGAGCAGAGGAGGAAGAAGGCGTGGATAGAAAGGTGAATCCTTATCCCTTTATATGGGCGGGCAAAATTAAACCTCCCCACTTGCTTAGTAAAACCCTCTTATCCCCCAAGCGCCACAATTGATGGCGCGGTTGGGTTACCCACGCCCGCATTAATGAGAATCCCGTAATAAGGGGACACGATATCTGCTTTGACAAGACGTGTCGAAAAACTCCCTCGCGTTATGTGCGGGGCTGGTTAAAAGAAACGGTTTGAATAATCACCAGGCCATGACGTAATGTCATGTTGCCAAAACAAAGCTAGCGGATTAGATCTGCGAAAACATTATTCTCTACGGTGAAATGTGGAACTTATTTTGCAGGGTCGAACACTATCCTCGTATTCAAATTCTTCTGTGATGTATTCGAAGAAGGAACCCGCCTTGCAATGCCGAAGACAACTGCACGCCGGACTCATCGTCATTGAAGCCTGGTTCAAGGGCTACTGAGGGAGTCCTGGATTAGGGGGACTCCAGAAAGCTGGACTATCTCCATTGGCCGGACTGTTAGAGTATGAAGATACAAGATTGAAGACTTCGTCTTGTGTCCGGATGGGACTCTACTTGGCGTGGAAGGCAAGCCAGGCAATGCGTATATGGATATCTCCTCCTTTGTAACCGACCTTGTGTAACCCTAACCCTCTCTGGTGTTTATATAAACTGAAGGGTTTTAGTCCGTAGGACAACAATCACAACATACAATCATACCATAGGCTAGCTTCTAGGGTTTAGCCTCTCTGATCTCGTGGTAGATCTACTCTTGTAACACCCATATCTTCAATATTAATCAAGTAGGACGTAGGGTTTACCTCCATCAAGAGGGCCCGAACCTGGGTAAAACTTCATGTCCCTTGACTCCTGTTACCATCTGGCCTAGACGCACAGTTTGGGACACCCTACCCGAGCCGCCAGTTTTGACACCGACAGCGCTCCTGAGGTCGGGCCACTGGCGGGGGCTCCCGAGGCTGGTGGCTGGGGGAGCTCCTCCTGAGGTGGCGCCGGCTCCACAGGTGGGGGTGCTGCCGAAGGCTTGAAGAGCCGCTCCTCGAAGACTCCAGGTGAGGGAGTCCTGGATTAGGGGGTCTCCGGACAGCCGGACTATATCCTTTGGCCGGACTATTGGACTATGAAGATACAAGATTGAAGACTTCGTCTCGTGTCCGGATGGGACTCTACTTGGCGTGGAAGGCAAGCTAGGAAATACGGATATGTATATCTCCTCCTTTGTAACTGACCTTGTGTAACCCTAGCCCCTCTAGTGTCTATATAAACAGGAGGGTTTTAGTCCGTAGGACAACAAACAATCATACCATAGGCTAGCTTCTAGGGTTTAGCCTCTCCGATCTCGTGGTAGATCAACTCTTCTAATACTCATATCATCAAGAATAAATCAAGCAGGGCGTAGGGTTTTACCTCCATCAAGAGGGCCCGAACCTGGGTAAAAACATCGTGTCCCATGCCTCCTGTTTCCATCCGCCTTAGACTCATAGTTCGGGACCCCCTACCCGAGATCCGCCGGTTTTGACACCGACATTGGTGCTTTCATTAAGAGTTCCTCTATGTCGTCGTTGTTAGGCTTGATGGCTCCTACTATCATCGATAGCGATGCAGTCCAGGGTGAGACTTTTCGCCCCGGACAGATCTTTGTGTTCGGCGGCTTCGCACTGCGGGCCAACTCACTTGGCCATCTGGAGCAGATCGAAAGTTACGCCCCTAGCCACCAGGTCAGGTTTGGAAGCTTAAACTACACGGCCGATATCCGCGAAGACTTGATCTTTGATGGATTCGAGCCCCTGCCTTGTGCGCCACGCGGTCACGATGAGTACGATTTAGCTCTACATCGGACCGTATTCAGGAGATCGCACTGGCAGCCGCTCTGAGCCTCAATTCGGAGCCAGTTGCGCCATCCATGGACGGGTGGATAGACCCCGTCACGAAGGCTGTATCCTTAGCGGCGACCTTACCCTTCACGAGAGCCGTGTTACCAAACTACCGGATCCTTCTCAGGCCACGGACTCCGAACCGCCTGCGCCCATTCCTATTGAATCCGATTGGGCACCGATCATGGAGTTTACCTCTGCGGATATTTTTCAGCACTCGCCCTTCGGCGACATACTGAACTCATTAAGGTCTCTCTCCTTGTCAGGAGGATCCTGGCTGAACCACGTCCGGCAGGATTGGGATGCGGATGATGAAGAAATTCGCCGCCCACCCACCACCCACTTAGTAGCCACTGTTGATGACTTAACCGACATGCTCGACCTCGACTCCGAAGACATCAACGGTATGGATGACGATGCGGGAGTCGAAGAGGAACCACTGCCCACAGGGCACTAGACAGCCACCTCATCATATGATATATACATGGTGGACACACCCAAAGAAGGCAATGGTGATGAGACAACGGAGGATGACACCTCCTAGAAGCAACCCAAGCGCCGGCGTCAGCGGTGCCGCTCTAAGTCCCGCCAAGGCAAAAGTGGTGATACGGGCACCGGAGATAATAGCACTCCGGACAATGCCG
The DNA here is from genome assembly GCF_018294505.1 of Triticum aestivum. Classification (NCBI taxonomy): domain Eukaryota; kingdom Viridiplantae; phylum Streptophyta; class Magnoliopsida; order Poales; family Poaceae; genus Triticum; species Triticum aestivum. The sequence continues at coordinate 159,544,910 of NC_057803.1, read as the reverse complement.
AAGACAACAACAATCCCCTCCAGCAAGATTTAGAGTAGGAGGATGGAGGAGCCAGCCCTCCTGAGAGAGCGGAAGATGGAGAGGCAGCGGATGATAATTACATGCCTTCCTCTGAAGATGAGGAAAGCCTGGGCGAAGACGAATTCGTCGTGCCAGAGGATCCCGTCGAACAAGAGCGCTTCAAGCGCCGTCTTATAGCCACGACAAATAGCCTAAAGAAAAAGCAACAACAGCTTCAAGCTGATCAAGATTTGCTAGCTGATAGATGGACTGAAGTCCTGGCGGCCGAGGAATATAAACTCGAACGCCCCTCCAAGAGTTACCCAAAGTGCAGGTTGCTACCCTGGCTGGAGGAGGAAGCACCGAAACCTACATCCCCGGCGTACGACGCGGCTGATCGGCCACCTCGTGGCCACGATAGAGAGACATTCCAGCCAAAAGCTCAGCCCGCACCCCGACGTCATTCAAATAAAAAGGCATGGGGAAATACGCCAGACCTGCGAGATGTATTGGAGGACAAAGAAAAACATGCAAGACCGATCTACTGATCATGAGGGCGCGCCACTATGCGAGACGATAATCGTCACGCCGGATATAGTAAAAGTAAGTCCGGCCGGGCCGAAAACAGCGGGCAAGACTCATTCGAGCTGCGTCGCGATATAGCTCAGTACAGAGGCGCCGCACACCCCTTATGCTTCACAGACGAAGTAATGGATCATAAAATCCCAGAGGGTTTCAAACCCGTAAATATAGAATCATACGATGGCACAACAGATCCCGTGGTATGGATCGAGGATTTCCTCCTGCACATCCACATGGCCCGCAGTGATGACCTACATGCCATCAAATAGCTCCCACTCAAACTAAAAGGACCAACTCGACATTGGCTCAACAGCTTGCCAGCAGAGTCCATCGGCTGTTGGGAAGATGTGGAAGCCGCATTCCTCGACAACTTTCAGGGCACTTATGTGCGACCACCAGATGTCGATGACTTGAGCCACATAATTCAGCAGCCAGAGGAATCGGCCAGGCAATTCTGGACACGGTCCCTAACAAAGAAAAATCAAATCGTCGACTGTCCGGATGCAGAGGCCCTAGCAGCTTTCAAGCACAACATCCGCGATGAGTGGCTAGCCCGGCACCTTGGTCAGGAAAAGCCGAAATCTATGGCAGCCCTCACGACACTCATGACCTGCTTTTGTGCGGGAGAAGACAGCTGGCTGGCTCGCAGTAATAACATATCAAAGAACCATGGTACTTCGGATACCAAGTACGACAATGGCATGTCACGTCGCAACAAGCATAAGCACCGCATTAACAGCGACAATACCAAGGATACGACAGTCAATGCCGGATTCAAAGGCTCTAAACCCAGTCAGCGGAAAAAGCCATTCAAAAGAAGCACTTCGGGCCCGTCCAGTTTGGACCGTATACTCGATCGCTCGTGTCAAATACACGGCACCCCCGACAAGCCAGCCAACCACACCAACAGGGATTGTTGGGTGTTCAAGCTGGCCGGCAAGTTAAATGTCGAAAATAAGGATAAGGGGTCACATAGCGATGACGAGGAGGAGCCCCGGCAGCCGAACACCGGAGGACAGAAGAGGTTCCCCCCTCAAGTGCAAACGGTGAACATGATATACGCAACCCACATCCCCAAGAGGGAACGGAAGCGTGTGCTCAGGGACGTATATGCATTGGAGCCAGTCGCCCCAAAGTTCAACCCATGGTCTTCCTGTCCAATCACCTTCGACCGCAGGGACCACCCCACTAGTATCCGTCATGGCGGATTCGCTGCATTGGTCCTAGACCCAATCATTGACGGATTTCACCTCACTCGAGTCCTTATGGATGGCGGCAGGAGCCTGAACCTGCTTTATCAGGACACAGTGTGCAAAATGGGTATCGACCCCTCAAGGATCAAACCCACAAAAACGACCTTTAAAGGTGTCATACTAGGTGTAGAGGCCCATTGCATAGGCTCAGTCACATTGGAAGTGGTCTTCGGATCCCCGGATAACTTCCCAAGCGAAGAGTTAATCTTCGACATAGTCCCGTTCCGCAGTGGCTACCACACACTGCTCGGGCGAACCGCATTCGCAAGATTCAATGCGGTACCACATTATGCATATCTCAAGTTCAAGATGCCAGGACCTCGGGGGGTCATCACAGTCAATGGAAACACAGAGCGCTCTCTCCGCACGGAGGAGCACACTGCGGTCCTCGCAGCAGAAGGACAAAGCAGCCTCTTAAGGCAATCCACTAGTTCGGCGATTAAGGACCCGGACACCTTCAAGCGCGCCCGGAGTCACCGGCAACAGGACCGCCTGGCACGTTCCGAGCTCGCATAGCAATGCGGCCCCCACCCCGGGCCCAGCCAAACGGCGAAATCCGTGCCACGCGTACATAATTACGCATTAAAAATACCATGGGCACAGGCGGGGAGGTGGGCACGACTGCGGCACGCCCCAAGTCATGGCTTAAACCGCACTAGGGGCTTCCCGCTTTGTTATTTTTCTCTTTCAGGACTTTAATATCTAGAAACCCTGTCCGGCAGCATGATTGCCGAAAACATGATCTAGCAACCAAGGAGGCGGAAAGCTATGTCACACCATGGAACTCGTAGGTGGATTACGATAACGAGTGAAATACTTGCTTTAATACTATTCCTCAGCTTGCCCTTGGAAGGGACATGTCAAACAGTCCTACTTTTTGCTTCTCGCACTACTTGTAGCATTCTGCTTTAACGCACCTTTTTGAATAAACAATGCATAGCATTAATACTACTATCGCATTCTTCCTTTTTATATATATGTTCATTCACAACATCTAGCACCCGTACACTATGGTACGGCCAATACGCTAGGGGCTTAAGCATACCCCATAATACAACGTGAGAAGTCCGAACACTTTCGATAGTGCGGCACCCCGAACTTATAGCATTATATGCATCAGCTCCGAATCATGTCTTGGGTCAATAGTTGGGTTTGCCCGACTCCCATGTTTTGGTACCTTACGTTCCTCTATATCGGCTAAGGTAGCACTGGGAGAACTACTATGATTGTGCCCCGGTTCTGTTGGGCTAAGCACCTCAGTAGAGAAAGCTAAAACTGACTGTCATGATAAGGCAAGAGACTGGTCGCTGTTCAAGAGGTTTCGAGTCCCTAAAGACTTATGCCTCTTAGAGCGAGGAGTCGGCCCTGTCCAACTTAAGGCGTGTATCGCGCCCCAAATTCGGCATTCCGAATACTAGGAGCTTCGCCGAAATTTAAAATTATACAATTCTATGGCTAAGTGAGAGTGATAACGCATTATAGTCCGATTGCCTTGTTCGTTGTGCTGAGCACCTCCCTCGAAGGACCCAACAATGGGAACAAGAGTGCTCAGGTTTATCCCGAACACCCCAGCACTCGTGGCGTGGGGGCAGAAGCCGACGACTAGCCATCTCTCAGATTTGATAAATAGATGAATAGAAGGCAATATTTTAAATTCAGACAAGCGCTGCATAGCGCATATGAACAAGTTTTTCATAATACAGGATTACACGAGCAAGTTCATTCAAATATTACATCTTTTGCACACTCGTCCGCTACAAGACGGGCACCCTTCAGGACACCCTCATAGTACATCTCGGGGTGGCGATGCTCCTTGCCCTCTGGCAGCCCTTCCTTCACCTGCTTCACGGCGTCCATCTTGGCCCATTGCACCTTCACACGGGCGAAAGCCCGGTGTGCACCTTCGATGTAGACGGACCGCTTGATGACTTCCAGCCGTGGGCAGGCATCCATAAGCCGCCTCACCAGGCCGAAGTAGCTGTTGCGAAGGGCATCGCCAGGTCACATCCGGACTATAAAGCCCTTCATGGCCTGTTCGGCCGCCTTGTGCAGCTCGACCAGTTGCTTCAGCTGGTCGCTTAGAGGCATCAGGTGTTCGGTCCCAGTATACTGAGACCAGAACAGCTTCTCCGTTGAGCTTCCCTCCTTGGCCTGGTAAAACTATGCGGCATCCGACACGCTGCAGGGCAAATCTGCGAATGCTCCTGGAGAGCTCCGGATTCGGGTAAGTAACAAGTAATTTACTTTCACATGCTTGCTTTGCATATAGAATGCCTTACCCGCCGCTATCTTCTTCATCGCATCAATCTCCTGGAGGGCCTTTTGGGCTTCGGCCTTGGCATTCTTTGCGCTCTCGAGGGTCGCGGCAAGCTTGGACTCTCGCATCTTCAAGTCAAGCTCCAACGCCTCGTGCTTCGTCACGAGAGCGTGGAGCTCTTGCTGCACCTCGCCCACCCGTGCCTCATTCCTTTCCCGCTTGGTGCGCTCCTTGGCTGCTTTGTTTTCGGCCTCGGATAGCGCTTGCTTCAGGGTCGCCACCTCGGTCGTGGCCCCTGGCAAATTTATGATGATCCTGTCATTTGGCAATCGCATTCTTTTTTATATATCCATAGACTAGGTATTACTTACCTTTGTTCTCCTCGAGCTGCCTCTTGGCAAGGCCGAGATCTTCCTTGGACCCTTGGAGGTCCTGCTTCAGTGCGGCGACCTCCGCAGTCAGTGCGGCAGAGGCCAGCAGCGAAGCCTACATACGCATATAGACTGCGATATTGTTTGATCATCTATTCGGCTTTTCTTTGTGAACACCGAACAGAGCATCAGGGGCTACTATCTATGTGGTAATATTTTTCCTATATTTCAAATACTTACCTCAAAGCCTGTTAGAAGGCTGGCACATGCTTCAGTCAGTCCGCTCTTGGCGGACTGAACCTTCTGATCACCACACTCATAATAGTGCGGTGCTCTTCGTCGATGGAAATCTGCGAAGCGCTCCCAGCAGACTGTCCGGTGCCTCTAGATGGACAGAGGTCACCGGCACAGGCGTCTTGCCCCTTTTGGAAGGAGGTCTCCTGCCTGAGTCCGGAACCACTGGAGATTCCGGCGCGGTGTTCGGCTGAGGGCCGAACTCAGAGCCCTCGGGAGCCTTGCTCCCTCTGCTCCCAGAATCTGGAAGGTCACCTAGAGGCGCCTCCAGGACTGTCTCCCCTCGACCCGGTTCCTCTTGAGACAATACCTCGGCGTTGTCCGTAGGGCAAGGGGAGGTGGCGGTCGGAAGTGGATCGCTATCCATATCCGACGAGCCCAGGGAGCCGTCCGACGAAGATACGTCGATACGGGCTCGTGGTGGTCTGCATAATCATAATTTGGCGTTAGGAGAAGCAGTGCGACAAAGGTATGCTATGAGTTACTATGGCATCCGAATACTTACGACTTCGCCAGGGGCTTGGCCCTGAGCAGCCACTCGTCTTCGCCTTCGGCGGCGGTGGTGGAGTAGTCCGGATGGAGAGTCCTTCCCTTCTTGGACCCTTCGCCCCCCCCCCCCCGGTTGGGGCGGCCTTCCTTTTCTTGCCTCCACCGACTAGAGGGGGAGCATCTTCATCTTCCTCCTCGTCTTCGGGGGAGGAGTGCATCATGGAGTTATCGGACGATGAGTCCGATAACACCTGGCATCGGGAACTCTTTCGGGTTCCCTTGGCCTTCTTGGTCTTCTCTGGCACCTTGTAAGGAGCCGGAGTCAGCATCTCCATCAGGAGAGCGTCTGCAGTGTCTTCGGGCAGAGGGGCCAGATCATGGAAGTCCAGCCCGTAGTAGAACATGAGACCACGGACGAATGGATGGAGGGGAAACCCCAGTCCACGGAGGAAGTGGTGGAGGATAGCTACCCTCTCGTGAGGTTCAGGGGTAGGAATGATCTGCCCCGCAGCGGGCTGCCGATCCGCGATATTCGCGGGTAAGTATCCGGCTCCATGCATCTTCTTGATGTGTCCCTCCGTAATGGAGGAAGCCATCCATTTGCCTCCCGCTCTGGACATGATTGGAGAAGGTTGGGGGGAAGGATGTGGACTTGGGCGTTGGAGCTCGAGTGCGCAAGAATGGATGAGCAAGGAGGAAGAAGGCGTGGGTAGAAAAAGGTTAAACATTGTCCCTTTATAAGGGCGGCCGAAACTATGCGCCCCCACTAGCCTGGTAAAACTCGCTTATCCCCCAAGCGTCGTAATCGATGGCGCGGTTGGGTTACCCACGCCCGTATTGATGAGAATCCCGTAGTAAGGGGGACATGATCTCTGCTTTGACAAGACGTGTCAAGAAACTGCCTCGCGTTATGTGCGGGGCTAGTTAAAGGAAACAGTTCGAATAATCACCGGGCCATATGTCATGTTGCCAAAACGTGTCAGCATATTAGATTTTTGGAAATATTATTCTCTCTACGGTGGTATGTGGAACTTATTTTGCAGGGTCGGATACTATCCTTGTATTCAAATTCTTCCGTGGTGTATTCGGAGGAGGAACCCCCCTTGCAATGCCGAAGACAACACTGCACGCCGGACTCATCGTCATTGAAGCCTGGTTCAAGGGCTACTGAGGGAGTCCTAGATTAGGGGGTCTCCGGATAGCCGGACTATATCCTTTGGACGGACTGTTGGACTATGAAGATACAAGATTGAAGACTTTGTCTCGTGTTCGGATGGGACTCTACTTGGCGTGGAAGGCAAGCTAGGAAATACGGATATGTATATCTCCTCCTTTGTAACCAACCTTGTGTAACCCTAGCCCCCTCTGGTGTCTGTATAAACCGGAGGGTTTTAGTCCGTACGACAACAAACAATCATACAATAGGCTAGCTTCTAGGGTTTAGCCTCTCCGATCTCGTGGTAGATCAACTCTTCTAATACTCATATCATCAAGAATGAATCAACCAGGATGTAGGGTTTTACCTCTATCAAGAGGGCCCGAACCTGGGTAAAAACATCATGTCCCCTGCCTCCTGTTACCATCCGCCTTAGACGCACAGTTCGGGACCCCCTACCCGAGATCCGCCGGTTTTGACACCGACACCAGGCTCTTGGGGTTGCCGCTTGGATGCTCTTTTGGCGATGTCGTCATCCTCTTTGTTGGTGCCACGGGGCACATGTTGTAGCTCCAGGCCCAGGAACTGCTTCTCCATCTTGCGCACCTCCACAAGGTACGCCTCCATGTGCTCATCCCTTGGCTCGTACACCTTGTTGGAGAAGTTGACGAGGAGCTGCGAGTCTCCCTTGACGGTGAGGGGTTTCACCCCCAGGGCCACCGCAGCCTTGAGGCCGGCAATGAGACCCTCGTACTCTGCGATGTTGTTGGAGACCTTCTCGCCTCGCTGGGTGGGTGAGATGAGCACGACTCCAGCCCCCGCGCCCTGGCGCGCAAGCGCGCCATTGAAATACATGACCCAGCCATCCGGCACTTCACTCCCTGGCGAGAGGGATCGGTTCTCTCCCGCTTCGAGCTCCCGTGTATTGGTCCATTCGGCCACAGAGTCAGCGAGCGCAACCCCCTTGATGATCCTGGTTGTGTTGAACTCCAAGTCAAACGCTTGCAGCTTGATGTTCCATTCCGCGACCCTTCCTGCAGCATTAGGGCTTCTGAGCACTCTCTCCGATGGGTAAGCTGAAACGACCTTGATGGGGTGACCTTGGAAGTAGTGGCGTAGCTTGCGCGAGGCCACCAGGAGCGCGAGCAAGAGCTTCTGAGGCATTGGGTATCATACCCTTGCATCTCGCAGCACTGTGCTGACGAAGTATACTAGGTGCTCGACAAGGGTGGGAGAGCTGACGGAGTTTCTGGCTCCCGGGGACTGAGGTGCTTCCTGTGGGTCTCTAGCTCCTGGGGCTTGATGACTAGTCGGGGCAGCCGCTGTCTTAGGAGCATCACCTTGGTGTTGCGCAGCTTCATCCAGCTTGGCGGCTCCACTTGATGGGTCCTTGACTTGGGGCTCCTCCCTGAGGGCCACCAACGCCGCGCTGGCGGAGTGGGGCATGGCAGACAGGTAAAGTACCAGGGGCTCGCGAGGACGAGGCGCCACCATCACCGGTGGGCTGGTCAGATATCTCTTGAGGTCTTGAAATGCCAGATCGGCATCGGGGGTCCACTCGAACGGGCCCTTCCTCTTCATCAGCTTGAAGAATGGCAAGGCGCGCTCCCCCAACTTGGAGATGAAGCGCCCCAGCGAAGTCACGCAGCCTGCAAGCTTCTGCATCTTCTTGAGGTTTTGTGGTGGGCTCATGTCTTCTATTGCCTTGATCTTCTCTGGATTGGCCTCGGTCCCCCTGTGGGACACGAGGAAGCCTAGCAGCTTGTCGGAAGGAACACCAAACACACACTTCTCCAGGTTGAGCTGCAGGTCCACCTAGTGCAGGCTCGCGAAAGTTTCCTCCAGGTCCTGAATCAAAGTTCTTGCCTCCTAAGACTTCAGCACAATGTCGTCGACGTAGGCCTCAGTGTTTCTCCCGAGCTTCCACCCCAAGGCGTTGTGCATCAGTCGATGGAAGGTCGCTCCTGCGTTGCGCAGTTCAAATGGCATGCAAGTGTAGCAGTATACCCCGCATGGGGTCAAGAAAGCTGTTTTCTCCTCATCTTCCACCGCCATACTGATCTGGTGGTAGCCTGAGAACGCATCCAGGAAACATAGCAGATCACACTTGGCGGTGGAGTCGACAATCTGGTTGATGCGCGGCAGCGGGAACGGGTCTTGAGGGAAAGCCTTGTTGAGGTTGGTGAAATCGACACACATGCACTCCTTCCCTCCTTTCTTCCGCACGACGACTGGATTCGCCAGCCACTCTGGGTACCAGACTTCGCGAATGACACCCGCTGCCTCCAGCTTGCGGGTTTCCTGAATGATGAAGGACTACTTCTCCGTGGACTACCGCCTTGCCCTCTGCTTCACAGGGCGCATGTTGGGGCATACCCTCAGATGATGCTCGATCACTCTTCTCGAAACCCCAGCTAGCTACTTGGTTTCCCAAGAGAATACTTCCTTGTTCGCCCGCAAAAAGTCCACCAACTTCCTTTCTTGATCTAGGGCGAGGTCGGTGCCTATAGTAAAGATGGCGCCAGAAGTCCTGTCCTTGTCGACCGGTATCTGCTTTGTCTTGGCTTGACCTTGAGTGAATAGCTACTTCTTCTTGGTCGGCGCAGCCCCCTTGGCCCTGGGCAGGCCTTGCCATCCAGACAAGCTGTCGTCGTGGCCCTGAAGGCGAGTTTGAGGGCCCCCAAGGCTTCCTTGCTGTCTCCGGCCACGGTGAGGATGCCCTTGCTCCCTGGCATCTTCATGAGGTTGTAGGTAGGATGGGTAGCCGCCATGAAGTGGGCTAGCGCCGGATACACAAGGATGGCATTGTACGGCAAGCTGATTCGGGTGATGTCGAAGTCGATTAGCTCGGTGCGGTAGTTGTCACGCGTGCCGAAGGTAACAGGGAGACGGATCTGCCCTAGGGGGTTGGAGGAGCCGCTGCCGACCCCGAAGAAAGGCTTACTCGGGCGGAGCCACTCAAGTGGTACGTGAAGGAGGCTGAAAGCCTCCACGGAGAGCACGTTGAGGCCGGTGCCGCCGTCGATGAGGGTCTTGGTGACGGCTACGCTACAGATGGTGGG